>NC_045800.1:51297472-51448756 GCF_009873245.2 Balaenoptera musculus
GCTTAAACAAAAAAGTTTTATTTCTCATAGTGCTGGAAGCTGGGAAATCCAAGATTAAGGTATTGGCAGATCCAGTGTCAGATGATAGCCCATTTCCTGGCTGGTAATTAGCTATCTTCTTGCTCTATCCCTACAAGGCTGAGCGAGAGATCATATAACTCATACTTCTTATAAAGGCACTAATCCCATTTATGAGGGCTCCACCTCCATGACCTTATTACCTCCCAAAGGTCCCACCTTCAAATATTATCACATTGGGAATATCTCCGTTTATTTAGGTCTTTGCTAATTTCTTTCATCAGTGATTTGTAGTTTTTGGTATATAAATCCTATACTTGATTTTTTTTTTTTTTAATGCTATTCTTGTCTGTTTACATTCTTTTTTTTTTTTTATGTATGTATGTATGTATGTATGTATGTATGGCTGTGTTGGGTCTTCATTTCTGTGCGAGGGCCTTCTCTAGTTGTGGCAAGCGGGGACCACTCTTCATCGCGGTGCGCGGGCCTCTCACCATCACGGCCTCTCGTTGCCGAGCACAGGCTCCAGACACGCAGGCTCAGCAATTGTGGCTCACGGGCCGAGTTGCTCCACGGCATGTGGGATCTTCCCAGACCAGGGCTCGAACCCGCGTCCCCTGCATTGGCAGGCAGATTCTCAACCACTGCGCCACCAGGGAAGCCCTATACTTGATTTTTTAAAAATATTTATACCAAAGTATCTCATTATTTTCTTAGAACTATTATAAATGGTATTGATTTAATTTCTGTTTTTAATTTTACATTGTTAGTATATAGAAAAAGGATTGATTATTCTTATGTTCTGCAACCTTGCTAAACTTATTTATTATAATTTCTAGAAGGATTTATGTTTGGTTTATAAAAATTTTTTATCCTCTGGGATTTTCTATGTAGGCAAGCAGTCATCTGTGAATAGAGACAGTTTTATTTCTTCATTTCTAGTCTATTTCTTAAAATAATTTGTTTCTTGTTTGTTGCACTGGCTGAAACTTCCAATACTAAGCTGAATAAAAGTAATAAAAATGACATCCTTATCTTTCCCAATCTTAAGAAGAAAGCATTCAGTCTTTCACTAGTAAGTATGATATTAGCTGTATGATTTTTGTTTTTGTTTTTGTTTTTTTGATGCCCTTTGTTTGTTTGTTAAGGAAGTTCCTTTATAGTCCTAGGTTTTATCATGAATGGATATTGAATTTTGTCAAATTCTTTTCCTTCATCAATTGATCTGTTAATTTACTTTTTCTTCTTTGGACTTTGAATATGGTAGATCACATTGATTGTTTTTAAAATATCGAAACAGCTTTATTCTCTTGGGATAAATCTCACTTGGTTGCAGTGTTGACTGTGAATATATCACTTCATGTAGTTTGGTATTATTTTGTTATGATTTTTGCAATTTTTCATGAGGGATATTGGTCTGTAGTTTTCCTTTTTCCTACAGTCTTTTGGCACAGGGTGATGAAAGTTTCATAAAGTGACTTCAGATATGTTTTCTTCTATTATCTGAGAGACATTTTGTACAATTGGTATTATTTCTTTAAATATCTGATATGATTCACCTGTGAAACCATCTGGGCTTGGGGATTTCTTTTTCAGAAGATGTTTAAACCAAAAATTTCATTTCTTTAATATTTATAAGACTGTTTAATTTATTTCATCTTGTGTGAATTTGGGTAAAGTTTTCAAAGAACTGCACCATTTCACATAAATTGTGGACTAGATTGCACAGAGTTGGGCAGAATATTCACGTATTATCCTTTTAATATCTGTAGTATCTTCAGTGAAATTTCTTCTTTTATTTCTGCAGTTGGCAATTTGTGTCTTCTCTCTTTTTGCTTTATCAGTCTGATAGAGATTTATCAATTGTATTCATCTTTTTAAAGAACCAACATTTGATTACATTGATTTTTATTTTTTGGCTTTTAATTTTATTCACGTTTACTCTTTATTATCTTGTTCCTTATGCTGTTTTAGGTTTTTATTTCATTTTTCTTTTTCTCAGTTCTAAACTTAGAATCATGAATTATTGATTTGAGACCTTTCTTATTTTCTAATAAAAGCATTTTTTGCTATGAATATCACTGCATGCACTGCTTAAACTGCACCCCACAACTCTTAATATCTTGGTATTTTTATTTTCTTTAAGTTCAAATTTTTTTCTAATTTACTTCAGGACTTCTCTTTGACCCACAGATTATTTAGAAGTGTGTTGTTTGATAGCCAGGTGTTTGAGGATTTTCCAGTTATCCATTATTGATTTCTAATTTAATTCCATTAAGATCTGGGAACATAATTTGCAGGATTTAATTATTTTAAATTTGTTAAAGTTTGTTTTATGACCAGAATATTGACAATCTTGGTGAATGATCCATGTGGACTTTAAAAGAATGTACATTCTGCTGTTGTTGGGTGGAGTGTTCTGTAAACACCAATTAGATCAGTTGGTTGATGGTTTTTTTCAGTTCCTCAATATCCTTGTTAATAGTCTGTCTGCTACTTCTAACCATTACTGAGTGATGTATGTTGAATTCTCTAAATATAATTGTGAATGTTTTTATTTCTCCTTTAATTTCTGTCAGTTTTTGCATATTGAAGCTCTGTTCCTACATGCAAATGCATGTAGGGTTGTTACTTCTTTTTTTGTGAATTGAATAATTGATTAATATGCAATGATTCTCTTAATCCCTGGTAATTTTCTGTGCTCTGAAGTCTTCTTTGTCTGATATTAATATAGCCACTTCAGCTCTCTTTGGATTAACCTTTGCATGGGACATAATTGCCCACCCTTTTATTTTTAATTTACCTATTTTGTTACATTTGAAGTGAGTTTGTTGTAGAGAGCATATAATTGGGTTATTTTTTTAAATTGAAGTATAGCTAATGTACAGTATTATATGTTACAGGTGTACAATATATGGATTCACAATTTCAAGGGTTATACTCCATTTATAGTTATTATAAAATATTGACTATATTCCCTGTGTTGTACAATATATCCTTGTAGCTTATTTCATACATAATAGTTTGTATCTCTTTATCCCCTACTCCTATATTGCCCCTCCCCCTTCTGTCTCCCTACTGGTAACCACTAGTTTGTTATCTATATATATGTCTGCTTCTTTTTTGTTATATGCACTTTTGTTGTATTTTTTACATTCCATATATGTGATATCATACAGTATATGTCTTTCCCTGTCTGACTTATTTTACTTAGCATAATGTACTCCAAGTCCATCCATGTTGCTGCAAATGGCAAAACAAACAAACAAATAAAACCATTGATATTTTCATGTAATTGCTGTGTTTAGACCAATGCATGTAGTATAATTATTGATAGATTTAGATTTAGGTCTAATATTTTGTTGCCTGTTTTCTGACTGTTTCCTCTATTTTTTCATTTCTGTTTCTTCCTTCTTGCATTCACTGGGTGAATTTTACATTTTTATTACATTTTAACGTATCTATTTACATAGATTGTTAGTGGCTGTTCTCACAGTCGCAATACACATACTTTATCTTTCATTGACTCCTAATAATTTTACCTCATCAAGTGGAATTTAGAAATTTATCATCATATAGGTCCTTTTAGTCTCCCTCTTTTATTTTATAGTTGTCTTACATATTACAATTACATTAAAAACCTCATCACACAATGATATATATATTATTTATTTCCAACAACTGAATATATTTTAAAAATTGAGAAGAAAAGAATAGTCTATCACATCCCCCAAGTTATTTACCATTTCTGTGGCTCTTCCTTCATTCCTGATGTTCCAAGTTTCCTTCTGGTATCAGTTCCTTTTTGTCTGAAAAACTTTGGTCCACAATTCCTTGTCTGCAAATCTGCTAACAACAAATTGTTTTAATTTTCTTTCATGAGGGAATGTCTTTATTTCATTTTGTATCCAGAGGATATTTTCACTGTCTACAGAATTCCTGGTCAATAGATCTTTCCTTCATCAGTTTAAAAATGTTGTGGCGTTGCTTTCTGGCCTTCATGCTTTCTGATGAGAGATCTGTAGTCATTCAAAATCAATTTCTTCAAAGGTAATGTGTTGGTTTTCTCTGATGCTTTTATAATTTTCTTTTTGTTTTTCATTTTTAGCAGTTTGATTATGATGTGTTTGAGTATGGAGTTGTTTGGGTTTTTCCTGGTTAAGTTTCATTGATGTTGGCTCTATAGGTTTATGTCTTTTGATGAAATTGGAAAGTTTTCAGCCATTTCTTCTTCAAATACTTTTTTCAAACTGTACTTTTTCTCCTCCAGTTCTAGAATTCCAATAACATAAATGTTAAATATTGTGTTACTGTCACACAGGTCCCTGGGTTTCTGTTTATTTTTTTGAATCTTTTTTTTTCCTCTCTGTTGTTGCTATTGAGCCTATCCAGGGAGTTTTTAAGTTTGGTTATTATATTTTTCAGTTCTAACATTTCTATTTGTTTCTTCTTTATATATTCTATTTCTTTGCTGACTTTCTGTTTTTCCATTTTTTGGAATATTTATTTTTGCTTCTTGGACCATTTCATAATAGCTGCTGAATAGTCCTTATCAGGTAGTTCTGCATCAGTGTCATATTGGCATTTGTACCTGTTAATTATCTTTTCCATGCAAATTGAGAGTTTCCTGGTTTTTCAGAAGAGAAGTAACTTTGGATTGTTTCCTGGTATTTTGAATATTATGTCATGTACTTCTTCTATGGAAAATGTTGGTATTGTTCTTTTAGTAGTCAATTGACCTGGATAGCTTCAGACTATAAGTTTCAGCTTGCCTTCTGTGAACTGTGAATCCAGTCTCAGTTCAGTGTTCAGTGTCTTGCAGGACCACTCAGATTTGCCCCAGATATGTGCCACCCTGCGGTCAGTCCGGGGCCTAGACAATGATCTGTGTGTTACTTCAGTTCTCTAAATGTTTTGTGTGCTCAGTAGAATCAGATCCATGTGTGTGTGGCTTGAAGACTAGTTCTTAAACAACTTAATACGGTTGTTTTCTCAGTATATATCAATACTTCCTTTTCACAGTCTCCAAGGTACAATATATCCATTTTTAACAGATTCCAAAGGGCCCCTGGCACTCTTCTTTTTTGTCCTCCAGACAAAGTGCTGTGGCTTAATTTGCCCCGCCTTCCCCTGAACTTCTAAGACTGCAGCTATGTCTCGGGTCAAGTGGAAGGAGAACATGAAAAAAAAAAATGGTGATTCACTCCACACTCTTAGGACGCCAACCCCACTGACTGGAGAGGCCTTTGCAACTATCACTGTGTTATTGCTTAGGGGCTGGGCATGAGATGCCAGAGGAAAGAAAATAAACAAATTAATAAAAACAAAACCTGGGAATTTCCACATTCTCTTGAGATTTCAGAGTTCCCTTTCCAGCTCCAGAGCCAGAACTGGGAACCTGGAGGTCTCTCTGAGCTGATGGTCACCTTTAGGTTTTGGTTTGAATTAAATTCAGGCCAAAGGATACTGGAGGAAAAAGCATGTAAACTCACCACCAATTTGATGGTCTTTGGAATTCTGGTATTCTTTCCTGATCCACTTGCTACTACTTACTCTTCAGAGTCCTAAAACAGTTCCTCCAGGTATAGTGGTCACAGCAGTGGGAGAGACACGGGAAGTACAGTTACTCCACATAAAAGAACAGAAGCTGCAAAAATAATACAGAGAGTTTCTGCATGTGCTTCACCCAGCGTTAACATTTTACATATCATAGTGCTTTCCCCAGTGATAACATTTTACATATCATAGTGCATTTCAAAACCAGGACATTGGCAGTGGCGTGATACTATCAATTAAACTACAGACCTTATTTGGTTTTCATCAGGTTTTTGTTGTTGTTGTTTTTGGTGGTGGTGTATAGTACTATGAAATTTCAACACGTGTATGAACTTGTGTTACCACCACCACAATGAAGATATGGAACTCTTCCATCACTACAAAGAAACTCTTTTGCACTACCTCTGAAGAGTCATACCCCGCTTCAACCCTAACCTGGGCAACCACTGATTTGCTCTCCATCATTATAATTTTTGGTCATTTCAAGGTTATTCTATAAATGGAAACATACAGTATATCCATCAGTTGTTAACAGAATTCAGTCTTTGGCACTGTGTGTTTTGCTGCTATTATGCATTCAGACATCCAGCAATATTCCTTTACTGGGACAAAAACTATGAAATAGTGGCGCCTCCCCTCGAGTCCCTCTAACAAGTACAGGAATTTAAAAAGAAGGAATTATAGCCCAAGATATATATAGTGACTAGGGTCTGTTAAAGGACCAAACACCCCATTATTGCTCATGTCTGAGCACCCAACTCCTGGCCTTCCGGAGTCGGAATGAAACCAGCTTCCCCGGACGTAAAACATCTGAGTCATTGCCTCAGGTCACAAGGGATGACAAGGGATCAGTGCATGCCTTCTCCCTAACCCCAGGTGGCCCGCTCTGCCTTCATGTGACTGTGAGAGCTGGAGAAAGGTGGGCTAGCATGCCCCAGGGAAGCTGTGCACAGAAAGGCACATTTAAACACACCTATTATCCCTGTGGCTTTGTCAACAAAACATTTCAACCCCTGATGAATCTCTCTGTGTTCCTAGATTTATTTGTAGGCGCAGCGCAACAGATTGTTTCTTTGTTTGCTTTTCTATTTGCTCATGGTTGTTACTTTCTCCTGAACAGTTCATCACAGTGGCAGTCATACAGTAAACATCTGGCAGTATATCGTTATTTATTATGTATTGAGTGCCATAAAGGCTCATAAAGCTTACCTGGTGTCTATGATGATATCAGCCATCGGCTGCAGAGCTTACTGCCGCACTCGGGCACTTACTGGGGAGCTTGAGCTGGAGGCTCAACGATGGGGCAGGCAGTTCTGGGAGCAATCTATTACTCCTGCTTCCTCCTGGCAGTCTAAAGGGATGCAGAGCTCGAGAAGCTCCATGCAGTCAGGACACAAAGAAAGATGTGGATGGAGCATGAAATCTTGATGTGGATTGAACAAGGGAAGGTGGTGGTGCCTGTAATAGCATGGATGGCTTGACTTCTTCAGTTCTGAAGACCCTGATTCTCATATCTTTTGAAATGAGATTCTATAGTTGTGAGAGAGGATGGGGAATGAGAAAAGGAGGGTCGAGCTAACTCATGTTTATTGATTATCTCTATAACCAACACTGATCTAAGCATTGGGGTATAGAGGACTGGAACTCATAACGTGTTACAGAAAAGACAACAGGTGAATACATAAATGCATAATGTAGTGTCTAAGAAGGAGACTAAAGTTGGGTAAGGAGATGAAACATAAAGAGATGGATATTTTTAATGGATTGGTCAGAGAAGTGTGGCCTGAAGATGTGGCCTTTGTGCAGAGACCTTGATGAACTGAAAAGGGGAGCCGTGTAAATACCTGGGGAAGAGTATTGAGTACGAGAGAACAGCACATGCAAAGGCCCTGAGTTGGGGCACACTTAGCAAGTGGAGGGTCAAGTGAGAGCTCCTTTTGCTGTGTTGATCTTCACTCTATCAGGGAAGAGCCCAGGTTGGCTGCGCTGGCCACTTTCTCCAAGCTCACAAGCCTGGGGGCACTCAGTTCAGTTACTTTCAAATACTGCCTGTTTAGGTCAAAAAGGAACAGAGGAGGAGGAGCTGCCTGAGGCCAGTCCTGCCTTGCAGGCTTGCCCCTCATCCTCATGGTGACTGGGGAGTGGAGCTCCATCAGGGTTTTCTCACTTCCCTCATGGGACACACTCCAGTCTCAGGAGGACGGCTGTGTTCCCTTCGTGGGTGTAGGAGGCTTTCTTCACTCTTCTCCTTCTTGTGCTAGATTCATGACAGAATTCTACAACCGATCCCCCATCTTTCACTTGACATCTGCAAATTCCAATCAGCCAAGAAAATTTTGTCAAATTTACATTTTGAAGTTTGTTTATGAACCAATTCTCTCATTGCCTCTGCTTTACCAGCCTACTTGATGCCTCTCTGGAGTTTCAGGCACGCCTCTTTATTTTCCCCTGGATGAAAATAAGGTATAATTTAGAAATCCTTCACGTTTATTTTTCACTTTTGACTGCAACCCGGGCCTGATAAAAATTTTTTTCTCCATTTTTATTATCTATCAGTCTTTCTAATGAAATTAATGGAGATAGAGACAGTTAGATTCCTGTGCTGAAACCACTATCTTACCCCAAATCCTATGTAAGACCAAATGTTATATATTTTGAATAATATGGAGCTCATATATCCCTTAGATAAACCTACTTGCTGTCGCTAGTTTAAATCTTCCTGTTTTAATTCCATCATCTTTCCAGAGCAGGCTCAGATGAAGTCCGGAGTTTCCAGGAGACAATAGAGCACTTCTCATGCATAACAGGGACAGTGCCTCGGCTGTAACTCTCAATCTGACCAAACTCTGTCACACGATCACATGATTTCCAGCACTTGACACATGTCTATCAGAAACAGAACTTAAGAAATTAACCCCATTTACAGTTGCATCAAAAAGAATAAAATACCTAAGAATACATTTAACCAAGGAGGTGAAAGACCTATAATCTGAAAAATATAAGAAATTGTTGAAAGAAATTGAAGACAACACAAATAAATAGAAAGTATTTCATGCTAGTGGATTGGAATAATTAATATTGTTAAAATGTCCAGTTAGTACCCAAAGCAAGCTACAGATTCAATGCAGTCCCTATCAGAATACCAATGGGGTTTTTCACAGAACTGGAAAAAGATAATTCTAAAATCTGTATGGAAGCATAGAAGATCCCAAATAACAAAAGCAATCTTAACAAAGAAGAGCAAAGCTGGAGGTATCATGCCCTCTGATTTCAAACTATACTACAAAACTATAGTAATCACAGCTATATGGTACTGGTACAAAAACACCTAGTTTTGATTAAGAACTTTCTTACTTATCAGTCTTTTCCATATCTGTTAACTCTAGTCCTGGTTTTGTTAATCTAATAGTTGATGGACAAACATTGAGTACCTACTGCAATCAAAGGGTATTGCCAGGCATTAGATATATAATCTAGCACCTCAAAGAATCTAGCTAAATCATCAGGCTCAACAGAATTATTCTTTTTAACACAAGGAAACTTTGAGTTTATGTATATTCCTCCTCAGTCTTAGCCACATGCTTCAGAACTTGGGTTTGGCTCCATCTCAGAAGCTTCAATTTTTCAATGATGTTAACTTCAGAAAATTGTCGAGCAATCTCTGTTTTGATTTGACTTCTCACTCTGCCAGTGATACTGTGCTCACTTCTATTCAGTCTCCCAGTCTTTCTTGTCAAGTGATGTGAGGTATCCCCTTCAAGAACATTCAAGAGAAGACAAAGTGGGAAAACCTTTTTTTCTGTAGAGGTGTACCTGTGGTGGGCAGAATTCTAGATAAACACTCAAGATTCTACACCCTAGTCCTGGAACCTGTGAACATGAAGAGATATTATTCCCGTGGCTATGTTATCTTATATAGCACACTTGACCAAGAAAAAGGAAGATTATTTGGGTGGAGCTAATCTAATCGCATGAGCCCCTAAAGCACAGAAGAGAACACAGAAGGAAAATTCAGAGCTGGAAGAGTGAGAAGGACTGATGCACCACGGCTAATATGAAGATACAGAGGATCATGTGAGATGCAGAGGAATCTAGGTGGCTTCTGGGAGCAGAGAGCACTTCTTACTGACAGCCAGGATGGAATTTGGCTGACAACCTAAATGAACTTGGGAGTGGAGTCTTTCCAGAACCTCCAAAAAAGCTCCAGCTAGGTCACACCTCCCTTTTGCTTTGTGAGAACCAGAATTTAGAACCTAGAAGAGGCCTCCCTGACTTCTGACCTCTAGAAGTGTGAGCTAATAAAAAACTTTTGTTTTATGCTGCTAATTTGTGGTAATTTATTACAGCAGCAGTGGAAGGCTAATACCTACTCCTTCATGTGTAATTAAATTCTAAACAGAAGAGGTAAATGGAGTACTGAATATCCTACTCTCAAAAACTAAATTAGAAGGTGAACTCATTTGCACTATAAAAGAATTCTTTATATTACAAAAGGATTTAGAGGTCCCTTTAAGTAGCACTTATTTAAGTGTTTGTTTACAGATCATTACTTGCTTAACAGAGGAAGAAACTAAAAGCTGACGTTTTCCAAGCTATTGCTGATTAAATAGCAATCAAAAATGAAGATAAAGAATGAGATTATAATAATAAAAAATGGACATTTACACAGGCATTTCAAATATTTTCATTTTACATAAATGAAAGCAAAAATTCCAGGATCTCCAGTTCTCTCCAGGACACCTGCACTTCTTATTCAAGTCATATTTAGTGCAAGCAAGAAACTGTGCCGCTCCAGAGACCTTAGAAGTACAAAGAGAGACAAGGAATTCTTGCCCTTGGGTCCTTTGCTCCAAACTATTTTGCCACGTACTTCTTTCTAACACTGAAATTTAGAGCAGAGGAGCAGGGATCTTGATTCTGGGGAAAGGAAAAAGGGAAACTTTGTCAGGCTCCCACTCCTAGGGACTGGTGGTAAGAGAAAAAAAAATTCAATGACACTTGTTAAAGATGGTAGGGCAGACTTTACTGAGGATGATTGCCATGGAACAACTTGAATGGGGTTTTGCAGCAGCAGGAGAGAGATTGGGCTCAACTCTGAAAACAGATGGGCAGGTGGTAATTTATAGCCAAGGAACAGAGTGGGGTTGCTGGATGGAAAATTACTAAGAAGAAACATCAGGAGTAAAGGAGGTTCTGGTTAAACTGATCTCATAGGATTCTTGCGGAAGGCAGGCTAGAGTAATCAGACATTACCAGGGGGATGGATGATGCAGGATGAAGAACTTGGTCCAATATCAAGGATGAGGGTGATCAGATATCAAGGATGGGGGAATTCTTGCTAAACTGACTTAGCAGGGTTCTTGCTAAAACTGGATTTTACAAAGAAGTGCATACATGTACCCAAGAGAAGGTTTAGGAACCTGAATAAAGTTTGGTCAACCAAAGAATCTTTGTCACTGGGCCAGGCCCACTTGACTTTTATTATCTCATTCAATTCTGCAGGGTATACAGTTTTGCTCCCATGTTTCGGGTAAATAAACCAAGGTTCCAAGAGGAAAACCAGTTAGCGCAACCTTACAAACATTTAAATAAAGGGCAGACTCAGTTTGGTTCCCAAGCCCCTGCCATTTTTATTTTAAAAAGCTGCCTCTCCAGACATTTGCAGAAGTGGACAGATGATTAGGAGAAGTTACAAAATCAACACTAGGGCAATATCAATTCTATCTTTGTAACAGTGACCTTAGGACTCTGACCAGGTAGCAACAAATTCAACATTTTGACTAAAAGTTTCCTAAGTGCTTAGACACTTCCTCCTCCTATACATATATAATATATATAATCTCAACAAAATTGTGGTTAGTCCTAATAATTTTCACAATTACCTTTAAAGGACCTATGGTGGAACTAGGGGCCATTCATTGCTGGGTTATCTTATTGCCCTGAACTCAAATTTTACCTTCAGGACGCTAAAGGTTTTAAAAGTTATCCAAACCAACTAAGCATTCCTTTACTTTCACCATAATTACAGCTTGGTGAATGCTGTGGTAGTTCATCATATAAGCTCAGCGTTACTAAATACTTCACCTGGTATAAAGTAGGCATCTTATAAGCATTTCTTAAATTACTAATATTGGTCTCTAGCTAACTCTGGCTCTTTCTCATAACCCCATGAGTTCTATGAAGCAGTCAGTCATATACTCACCCACTCTCTGACTCATTAAATCATGAAGACTCTTATGATCAGGTTTGTCACATTTATATTCATTTTCCTCACTCTCTTGAGTGATTTTTTTTTTAGTTCAAATAAGAGTTCAGCATTTATTGAATGATTTCTATGTAGCAAATAAATTCCCCAAAACTATTTACTAGTTTTGGTACTTTTATGCAAAATGATCTATGTGGTGGCAGTAGGATCCTGAACATAACTGCAAACCACTAATTCATTCATTCAACATATGTTTGCTTAGTGCCAGCTGTTTGTCACACACTGGAATGAAGATACAGAGGTGATTGACAAGTCTTCTGTCTTTTACAGAGCTCCCAATATAAGTGAGAGAGAAAGAAGAAATTATTAATTACAAGAAAAAAAATGGTATGTTGGCAAGACTCAAAGGAAAATGCAAACACAGAGAGGAGACCCAACATGGGTGGAAGAAGGGGGTAAAGGGATGATGAAGGGCTTTCTAGAGGAGTGAAAAAATGAGGAGGATTGTGAAAAATGAGTAGGACTCAGCCAGGTGGATAAGGAAAGCAATGAAGGACGAAGCATATGCTTTTGAGAGTGATATTCTAAGGGATATATTGAGAAACTCAGACATGGCTGACTGATGTGTAGAAATGAAGCATGAGAAGGAGTTGGGAAGGTCAGCCTAATTCCCTCGTACTTCTGGCTGGGCTTGCACGTGGGCTGAGCAGATAACCATGGTGTCTGACAAGGTCCTGGCTGAGAAGCAAAGCTGACAGTTGCCTGGCTTCTGCTTGAAGTGGAACACTGTCCCTGTAAGGTGAGACTGAGCTTATGTGAAACCATCCACTGGCTGAAATGACAGTCCAGAAGGATGTGATGGGGAGCACTGGGGCCATCTTCATGCATGTGACTTTGGGAGTAGGTGTTCCTGGATCAACTGCCATTGCCAGGAAGCCCAGGAGGCCCAACTGAGATCAAAATAAAAGCAGGATGGGGCCTGAAATAGTCCAGTCAAAGGTCCAAAGAGAGTGGAGAAATATCGGACAAATGCCTGCACCACAGCTCCTGATGCACCGTTCGGCTCCTCTGGACCTCTCTGACCTCAGTAGAAATGCAAACGTTTTTTTCCTTTTTGAGACATGGTGGGATCCTGACTTAAGTGCTGGGGATGGACATTTGGGAGAGATAATGCCCAGTGTTGGGGATGGACAAACCTGGCCTGCACAATGGTTTCAGAAAAAGAAACCTGAATCCTTTTTAGCAGAACATCTAATTTCCAGTTTTCCATGCTCTACACCACTCCCTATTATGCCTGATTCATTAACACGTTCATTCTCCTTCCCTGACTCTCTAGGTATTTGAGTTTAAGACCTATGAGAAAACAGATAATGAAACTCTAGGAGACACCAGGCCAGCTTGGGGCTGACCAAATAACAATGATCAGAGGGAGAGCAGTAAGAGGGGTGTGATGGAGGCCCAGAGAAAGCGTGGTTGTTTGCAGCGAGAGGAAGGTGTGAACCCAAGTGCAATGTCAGAGGAAGATCAGGAAAGATGCATGTTTGTAGTGTCCCTTGGGTGTAGCACTGGGCAACACCAAACTGGGTCCCATCTGGTCCCTGTGGCATTGTCAGGAACTTGGAATTTTAAGAACCAAGTTTATTAGAGTCAATTTGCTTCATTATTGACTTCTCTGCGAGGATTCTGATTCATACAATTGAAATTATATTCAAATTGTCAAGAACCAAGTCTAAAGGGAGAACACTAGTTACCCCTTTCCCCAAGTTTTCATCCCTACTTCCTGACACCCATCTTCATATCCACCCCCCTAGCTTATCTTTGTCCACTTTTCCCAACTTGGGTCAGTTCTGTTCTTACTTTTAAGCTCAAATCCCCCTTCTAAGGACATCTTCCTGATGCTTTTCTTCAAGGCTGAATTGATTTGAACCATTTCTGAAAGCTTTTCCTGTGTCAATTTCCCTGTCCAAGGCAGTTGGCCACTTTGCTTGAGAGCTGATGAGGCCTGTGTAATGCCTAGACATTTTCTTCTGCCTCATTCAAGGGCATCAAGGCAGAGCCTCCTAACATTTGAAAATGGAAAAAAATTTGCAAAGATTACTCACCAGCAGCCTCAGGGATGAGTGGATTGTTGGGTAATGGTGCCAGGGATTTAAGAGGGTGGATTCACTGAAACTCCCTTCACTCTCCTAATAAGGGAATCTTTTCTTCTCCTCTCTGAGTGGGAAGGAACTGAGAACAGTGCGGGAAGCTGTGAGTCTATGGAACCTTGATTCCACTCTGCTGGCTCCTACCCTCCTTGTTCCCTCTGTGAGCTCAGGCCCCAGTAATCCAAACTCTCCAGTAACCCTATAACTGCCTTTTTTCCCAGTAATCATTTCACAGTTGGCTCTCTGGATAAGAATGCTTCCTAACATCTATAAAAATAATTTCTCTTCACATCTGCCTAAGAATCTCTTACATCTGTAGCAGCCTTCAGTATTCATTATCTCATTTGATCCTTATAACTGTCATGTATAATCATAATAATGATGATAAAAATTATTTAATACTTAATTGTTCTAGGCAGTATCCTAGAAGTTTTGTGCTGCCCAATTCAATACTCTCAAACCCTACCATGGAGAGATTTTATTATTCCCATTTTTCAGAGATAGAAACTGAAATTTAAATATCCTTTAGTCAGAAGCATCAAGCTTTTTAAGGCCATGCTACTTTTTGGTTACAAAACTGTGAAGGGTAGCAAAATATACCACCCCAAAATAAGTCACTTTGGCATTCTGAACTGAAGGCAATTGAGAAGAAGCAGACATAAGAAAAGCTCTCTGCATTTCCCCTATTTGCCTAAAAGCAGGTCATACATTTGTAAAGGTGTTCCCACTCCACCAGAAGGGACAGAAGTTAATCAAGAGGGATAACTCTAGACCCTTATCAGCCCAGAGACAGCACCAGAGGAATCTAGATGATAAACCTTGCTAAAACTAGCCCTTAACTACCATTAGTTTCCCCACATGTTTGCTTTTCCATAATTTGCCAACCCTAGAAGCTCAAAGTCCTTTTTTTTTGTCATGTCACTTCTCTAAAAATTTACTGTTCTTTTGTTAAGGTGCTATATAAGCTCAAGTTCTAACCAGCCCTTTGAGTTACTCATCTCTAGGTATTCTCATGTGTATGGGCGATGCACATGTTGATAAACTTCTGTTTTTCCCTTGTTATTCTGTCTTTTGGCAGTCTAATTTATAGGGTGCCAGCCAATGAACCTAAGATGGATAGAGGGAAACGTTTTTTTTCCTCCCCTGCGGCAGGTACCATAGATCAGGTATCCCAGCTCATGATCTTGTGCTTATTTGGTTACACCAGGTTGCTATAAACATATGTTATAGACAGCACTTCTCAAACTTTATTGTGCACAGAATCACCTGGCGATCTTGTTAAAATGCAGATTCCTATTCAGTAGGTCCGGGGTGAGGCCCAGAAATTTGCATTTCTGACGAGCTCCTGGGCAAATGCTGATAGTGCGGATGCAGGGACTCCAGTTTGAGTAGCAAGGTATTAGGAGATTGGACATATGGCCCCATCTGCATTTCCCTTTTTGAGATAACAGCCACTTTCAAAAGGGGATTTTTGCCACCTGATCCTCATCTTGCTTGCTCTGACAACCGTGCAAACAACGGCTTTGCATAAGCAGCTGAGCTGGCCCTGTGAAAGGAAAAGAGCAGTTACTGGAGAACCTAAGAGAATCTGCATTATGGGACATTAGATCCTCTTCCTGGGAGCTGGGGAAGGCATTGGTAATAGAGAAAAAAGCCAGGGCCTTTTGTCTCAAAAGCAGCCTTACTTGGTATGGAAGAAGGGTGTGATGTGGCAGGGGAGTAGATGCATTTTTTATCCCACATGATGCATTTTTTTCCCCTCAGATTATCAAAGCATTGTATATCTTCTACAAGTCATTTGCAAGATACTTAAAATAACAAAAGAACTGTTTAACTCACTCAGAGCTCAAAATCTAGCAATGACCACTATTTACAATTTTTATGTATTTACAATGAGTTTTTAAGCCAGATGAAGATATCAACTGGCTGATAAAACAGTTGAGCTCACACTGCATTTTCAGATTTATGTGTTGCAATTGGTTGAAAATTTTGTTAGAAGCATCTCCCTATGTTACTAGGGCTTCTTTGTAAACATTGTTTTTGATGGTTGCATGATTTTCCATTGCTTGTTCCCATCATAATTTCCTGAACTATTCTCAGATTTCTGTTCTTTCTAAGTTATTTTCAAGTTTTCACTCTTAGGATCAACGTTGGAATAAATCTTGGTTTACGTTTTCTGTGATTTCCTTATAATAAATTCCTAGGAGTGAAATTACTAGAGCAATGGTTTTAGACATTTTTAAGACTTTGGTTACATATTGCCAAACCGCCTTCCAGAAATGCTGTTTTCTGGAAAGAAAGTTTTACAGGTGTCTTCTTCAAGACATGGCCCTGGATCGGGACACTGAGCCCATCTTCGGAGCCTTCCTCCTCTGGGAAGTTCAAGCTGTGTCCCTGCTATTTGCTTTGCAATTGTTTTCCCAGGCTTTCCTCCCTCTCATTATCAGAAAAGTAGCAGTGGAGGACCAATTTGGTTCTAAATGCACTTTTACTAATTGCACCGTATGTTACACATTTGGGTCATGGTAGCTTTGGTTTCTGTTTGTGTGTCTTCAGGGAAGGAAATGGAAAGAAGCCAACAGAGGAAGGAACCAGTGATGTGGGAAGCCCAGCCCTTGGTGCCTCCAGCCGTCCTCTCCATCCCGGTAGGTCATGAGATATGCAGAAGGTGGACTGGGTACAAAGACCCACCCAAGTTTGCCTTTTTGGTCCATTTTAATTATCTGGCAATTTAATTGTAGTTAAGTTGAGCTGAAATTAAATTGTGACTTAGTTGTGGGTTCTTCCCCACCCCCAAGGTTGTGTTTTGTTGTTCAAAGTCACATGTCTTGGGACACATTTCCTTGCGGAAGATGTGAGAATAGCATGGGCTGTATAGGAGGCAGAACCCTGTATCACCCGGTAGCAACTTGTGTAATCCTGGCATTGCCATTTTGGAGCAGAGCCTTGTTTATATTGGGCATGAGGCAGGGCATATGCTGAGGACCCCAGGCAGCCCATGGTCTGCAAGGAGGAAGGACACATGTGGGAAAGGTCGTGGGCACAGTGATATTGACAGTCAACACAGAGGTGAGTGAGGGAAAGGTTTGGGGATAGGAATGAATCCCAAGCCTGCAGGATAGGATCCAAATGGTGGAAAGAAGATCCTGAAGCACAAATCTGATAAGTCTGCAGTTTGATCTGAACCTGGCCTCAGATGGAGCCCAGCCCCTAGACTAAGCATTAATCTTAGTCACAAACTGGACTTGTCCCCAGGCTCACTAAGCCCTGACCCAGCCTCCATGTGAATTTGGACTTGGGCACAGAATTAAGTTGTAACCTGGCAAGTGTCTGAGCCTTAGCCCCAACCAAGAACAATTCTGTTTATCCATTCAAATAATGTTTATTCAATGCTTACAGATTTCAGGTCATTCTCTGACCTTGAAGCCTCTTCACCTTTTCTCATTATTGGTGTGAAATTGAATGAGATAATATATGTACCAGGTTAGTGCAATTCCTGCACACGGCTGTTACCATGACCTACCCTCACCACAGCCTGAGCCCTACCAATCCCCCTCACTGTTGGGAGGACAGTAGTCTTCTTAGGATGCAAAGAGGGGCTCTTATAAGGCTTTCCAGCAGTTCTCTTGAAGGCTTGCCTCCGTTGGTCTTACATGCACAGTTTTCTGGGTCTAATAGCTGAACATTCTGTGTGGGTCTCCTTGCTTGCTCTGGTCCCCAGCCCACCTCCCTGCTTCTTCACAGCCTCACTCTTCCTACACTCCTGTCAGTGGAAATGCTCCAAGAGGAAAGGATTTCTGGATGACGTCTTTCCTTCTTTAACTCCTCTTCACACACAAAGCTATTTCTTTTCAGCTCCACTGTTCTGAGTATAGAAAAGATGGCTGGAGTTTAGAACTGTCTGTTCTTTTGCCTCTTCCAAAGGCAATGATGTTCTCTATCTCAATTTGGGCTGTTATAACAAATGAGCACAGGTGCACAACTCATAAACAACAGAAATTTATTTCTTACAGTTCTGGAGACTGGGAAGTCCAAGAGCAAGGTACCAGCAGGTTCTACCAAATATATTTACAGTATCTGGTTAGAACCCACTTCCTGGTTCATAAATAGCCATCTTCTCACTGTATCTTCATATGGCAGAAGGGGCAAGAGAGCTCTTTGGGGTCTCTTTTGTAAGGGCACTAATTCCATTTATGAGGGTCCCACCCTCATGACTTAATCACCTCCAAAAGGCTCCACCTCCTAATACCAACTCATTGAGAGTTAGAATTTCAACATATGAGTTTGGGGGGACACAAACATTCAGTCCATAACATTCTCCATTGATGTTGGACAGAACTCTGTATCCCCAACCTGGGGCAGAATGTGGGTGGAGGTTGCCACCTGCAAATGACTCCAAATGATCATTCCTGATTCATTTGTGATTCAGCCGTTGCTAGGCTTCTAGTGGTACGTGAGGGCCTGTGACATTGTTGGCCTGGCTTCCTCCTTCAGATGTAAGTACCTGGGCATTCTGAACATCTTTGCTCTTTGTGATGTCTGCCATTCGGAGACACTCCTAGTGGGGACCAACCCCAGAGTGCATGGGCATTGCCCAATAATTCAAAGGTGACTCTGAATTCTGAATAAGCTCTCAGTCATCCAATCTCACTGGAATTGTGCCTGCAAAAACTGTTTATCTCTCTTGGAGACTTGAGGGATAGCAGGTATTTGTGAATTCTTTTCTACTTTATAGAGAATTGGGCCAGCAGAATCCACCGGAATGGGGCTGCTTTTTTGTTAGCAACAGACCCACCCAGATTCCTGGAGATCAGCCACTGGGAGGAAGGGGTTGTTGCCTTCCTTATACAAAGAAATGGAAAGGTCATTTCACTTGATCCTTAATATAGTTTTTAAAGTCAGTACAATTATCCCCATTTGCCTGATGTAGAAATTGAAGCTTGGAGATGTTAAGGAAACTGCAAACTCACACAGTTATTGGCCCAAGTGGGACTGGAAGGGACAATTTCAGCATTCAAAGGATCATGCTCTAGCATAGAGAAAACCACAAATCAGTTTTGTGGGGCACAAGACTGAACTTCCATTTGTATCTTTTTGTGATACATTTTAACTGGCTCTTCTCCCCTTGTTCCTTCTGAGATGTTTAGAACTTGAGAGTAAGAGGGGATCTCACAGACCCCCAGGTGAATATTCATGCTTCATAGAATGGGTCAGGCTGCTCAAATGAGAAGCAGATTACCAGCAGGAGGGATTTTCCAGGGCAGAGGTTGTGATAAAGAAAAGAAAGAAAGAGAGAAAGAGAGAAAGAGAGAAAGAAAGAGAGGGAGGGAGGGAGGGAGAGAGAAAGAGAGAGAGAGAGAGAGGGAGAGAGAGAGAGGGAGAGAGAGAGAGAGAAAGAAAGAAAAGGAAGGAAGGAAGGAGGAAGGAAGGAAGAAAAGAAAGAAAGAAGGAAAGAAAGAAAGTGAGCACAAGTTTTATGGTAGACCATGCATATGTTTCTTAATATCTTTCAAACTTCTTTGTTTCCTTATTTGTAAAACGGGAGTAATAATACTTGCCATCCAGGGCTATGGAAAGAATTAAATGAAAGTGCATTTCTGAAACATTTATCACTGTGCCATACAAGTTTAAAGAAAAAAATGTTCCAACATGCAGAGTGACTCTAAAATCTAAAGAGTTGGGAACCCAGATCGGTCCTTCTCTCCTCTGCCTCCCCTTCTCCACCAGCCTTTCTTTACCTGCCTCTGTCTTGCTGCCCCCTTTCTCGGAGCTCTGCTGCAGCCCACCTGCTCTTCACTCCCCGCAACCTCCCACCCACAAGCACACATTGTTCAGGTTCAACCTCTAGGCTCCCCCTCCTTTTCACTACTTTCTGCTTGTCCAGACTGTTTCCAGGTTCAGTGAACGCTCGTTTAACCAGTTCAATGCCCATGGATCTCTGCCTTCTTTATGGCTCACTAATGGGTCTAAACAGGACTTGATCTATTCCAGCAGTTTGGGAGATGTTTTATTCGAGGGGTTGTAAGACCATCAAGGGAAGAGTTTTCATTCCCAGCACAGCTGAGTGCAGGCTTCAGTTCATGAGAGTAACACTAGGCATGCCCTGACCATAATGGTCTAGAACAGTGCATAGAATATGGACGAGAAAGGGAGGGAGAGGTTTAGCATCTTCTGCTGCTGCTCTTCTTCTTGTTGCTCTTCCCACCCCCTGACATACACACTAACTCACTCTCTCTGTCTCTCTCTCACACACACACACACACAGACACACGCACACGCACACTTAGACCTTAGCAAAACAGAGCACAGGGCTGGATCCATTTCACCACAGCAAAGCCTGTGACTTTTCTTTTAAGCACCTTCTTGGGAACCTCATCTGCTATGAACTTCAGTTTTGCCCAATGACCTAATTTATCTAAACAGTTCAGGATGATTCTGTCATCATGAGACAACTCAAACACCTTGAGTAATTGCCGAGTGCTCTGACTTCTGATGGAAAGGCCCTTCGTCAGCCGCAAGAGGTCTGCATGGTGAAGGAGAGGGGGAACAAAGAAACAGACCCACTGAGGTGTGGTTCTCCTCATGTTGGAGGACTGAGAGAAAATCTGAGCCTAAACACTTTCCAGAAACTTCCACAAGCCTTGCTTTAATGCCAAGCCTGTCCGAAAGCTATACCTGTAAAATCTGACAGAGCACATTTAATTTCCCCAACTTGGAACAGTCTCTCAATTGCTCCCAACTCAGAGCAAAATCAGATTACCTCTGATGTGATTTCTTTCCCAGTTTCATGGGTCATAGGTGTAGGTTATTTTAAGAACTGCTACCGGGCTTCCCTGGTGGCGCAGTGGTTGAGAATCTGCCTGCCAATGCAGGGGACACGGGTTCGAGCCCTGGTCTGGGAAGATCCCACATGCCGCGGAGCAACTAGGCCCGTGAGCCACAACTACTGAGCCTGCACGTCTGGAGCCTGTGCTCCGCAACAAGACAGGCCACGATAGTGAGAGGCCCGCACACCGCGATGAAGAGTGGCCCCCACTTGCCGCAACTAGAGAAAAGCCCTTGCACAGAAATGAAGACCCAACACAGCCATAAATAAAAATAAATTAAAAAAAAAAACAAAAACTGCTACCAAAGAAGAAAGGGAAAGGAATTCAACGGGTCTGTGCAAACTTCTTCTACTTGCCCCTCCTCCTTCCCTTCTTCCCATGCATCCTCCCCTCCTTGCTTTCCCGAACAAAATTTATTGATCCCCAAGCCACAGACTAGGTACTGAGGACAAGGGGGTGAGCAAGGACAATACCCTCACCTAGTTCACAGGCCAGTTGGCAGAGGGAATGGCATAGAAGGGACCCAGTTTCTGATCAGGACTCTGCCGATGACTGCATTTTCTTCTCTGTGCAATTCCCCAGTGTTTCCTCTGTAATTACTGCTATCTTTCAGATTCAGTGACATCAGAAAGGTGAAACCTGGATGGAAAGGGGTTCAAGCAAGAGGGAAGGGGTTGCAGCAGACAGGATTATAGCCAATTCTGAATTTTAAGATTCTTCAGACTTCATTCCTTTTTTGCAATATTTGTTTTTTTGTAGACTTTCTTGTTATACACAAAATAAAATCTCATTGCAGAAGCATTAAAAAAAAAGATAATAGCTCACATTTACTAAGCTCCTACTTGGTTGCTAGGCCCTGAGCAAAGTGCTTTATGTGAATTACACACCTCATTGCTACTGAGACTTAGAGGGGTTGAGTTACCGAGCTGGCAGAGCAAGTTAGTGACAAACCAGGATTCTAATCAGGGTGTGTTGACTTTGGAGTGCAGCACCTTGACTACTAAACTATCCTGCCAAGAAAAGAAGGGGCCAGTTAATTCCCTAGTAAAGTCATTTTAGTTAGTACGCTTCCTTCTTTCTAATATTCACAAGTCTTTTTTTGACTCCAATTGCTTTGGGTTCCACATGCAGATTGATACTCAATACCATTAGCAAAGAAAATCAAAACCATGATGAAATATCACTTCATGCCTGCTAGAATGGCTATCATCAAAAAGACAAGAGATAATAAATTCTAGCGAGGACATGGAGAAAAGGGAACCCTTGTGCACTCTTGGTGGGAATGTAAATTGGTACAACCAATATGGAAACAGAAAACAGTATGGAGGTTCCTCAAAAAATTAAAAAATAGAACTACCATATGATCCAGCAATTCCAGTTCTGGGAATATATCCAAAGGAAACCAAATCACTCTGTCAAAGAGATATCTGCAACCCCGTGTTCATAGCAAAATTATCTATAATAGCTAAGACATAGAAACAACCTAAGTGTCCATCAATGGATGAATGGAAAAAGAAAATGTTCTATCTATCTATCTATCTATGAAAGAAAGAAATCCTGCCATTTGTGATAACACAGATGGACCCTGAGGGCATTATGCTAAGTGAAATAAGTCAGGCAGAGAAAGACAATTGCTGTATAATTGACTAATATGTGGAATCTAAAAAGCCAACCAAACAAACAAAAACCACCACCAACAAACCCATAGAAAGTCATAGAAAAAGAGAACAGATTTGTGGTTACCAGAGGCAGGGGTTGGAGGTGGTAGACTTGGATGTAGGCAATCAAAAGTTACAAACTTCTAGTTGTAAGATAAATAGGCACTAGGGTTGTAATGTACACATTATGATATGCATGGAAGTGGTTTTCCTTGTATTTATCCTGCTTGTAGTTCATGGAGGTTCTTGTACCTGTAAGTCAATGTTTTTCATCACATTTTATAACTTTTCAGTTATTATATTTCACATCATAGGCAGACTACTGGAGACCAAGCTAAAGATACAAGCTTGAAAGCATCCAGTGAAAAAAGGTGTGTTGTGTACATGGGAACAAAGATGAGACTGACCACTGACTTCTTATCAGGAAGACAGAAGACCAGAATGCAATGGAATGACCTCTTTATAGTGCTGGGGTCTTGGTGGCAGGGTCGGTCCATGGGAAGGCTATATAAACTAAAAACAACTTTCAAAAGTGAGAGTTTAATACAGAAATCTTATGGTAGAACAAAAGGTGAGAGAATTTGTTGCCAATATGCCTGCAATAGAAGAAATCCTAAATAATATCCTGAAACCAAAAAGGAAATGATATCAGAGAGAAACTCAGATATCTAGGAAGTAAAGAAAGGCAACGGAAGTGGAAAATAAACACTTAAACATAAAAGACATTTTTTCCTCCTAGTAATTTCTATAAATATTAACTGATTTTAAAATAAAACAAGTAACATCATAAAGTAGAATTTATCATGTATTTAGAAAAACACCATGACACTACAGAAGAGGATTGTATACATAAAATAATACTGTTCTTTAGTTATTCTGTTTGAAAGATGCTAAGTGGGAGGTGTGAAGAGTGAAGTGGAACATTGTAACATCAGTAGTGGATCCCTCAGGTGTGGCGTGGTACAATATTAACCTAACTAGATTGAAAGTGAAAAATACAGCTAGTTAGCCCTGGAGCAACTACTAACAAAATAACAAAAGATGTCTTGCTAAGAAGTTAATAGAGGAAATAAAAGAGATTTTTATTTATTTATTTTAATTTGGCCGTGCTGCGTGGCATGTGAGATCTTAGTTCCCCAACCAGGAATTGAACCCATGGCCCCTGCATTGGAAGTGCAGAGTCTTAACCACTGAACTGCCAGGGAAGTCCCAAAAGAGATTCTTGTATATGAGTAATCCCCCCAACACCCCCCAATGAGAAAAAAAGGCAAGAAAAGCACAAAAGAAGAACAAAACCAGAAGACACAAATGGAAAAAAATTAGATTATTCCTCTTGCCAAATGGAAAACAAATAGCAAGATTGTAGACTTCAACCAACCACAGGAATAGTCACATAGAAGAATGTAAAACGACTAAACACTAATTAAAAGTCAGAGCTTTTCAACTGAAAAAAAGCAAGATCCAACCCTATGCTCCTTACAGGAGACACAAAGAAATTCCAGCCTTACGTGGTTTCACCAAGGAATGCTAGCAAATATTCGAGGGAGAAAGCAGTCCAGTCTCATACAACCCTTCCAGAAAATAGAGGGGGAGGAGATGTTGCCTACCTCATTTTATAAATCCAGCATTGTCCAGATTCCCAAACCAGACACATCTATTGAAATAGAAAACAACAGACAAATACCTTCATGAACCTAGATACAAAACTCCTTAAAATATCAGTCAGTTGCATCTGTCGTTGGGCCCTCTTTCTCATTCCCAATGTTGATGAATTTTCTCTTTTAGTCCTTAGTTAAATTTATCAGAATGTTGTTTGTTTTATTGACGTATACAAAGGCCTGTAAAGGTATTAATTTTAATTTATGTCTTATTTTAATATAATTTCATCTTTTAGATTGTATTGAGTCAGTGTGTGTCGATTGTAATATTATGGTTTTTTTCCCCGCCCCGATATCCTATGGTCATTTAAAAAGATAGGAGAGTACAAAATATATACATCTGGCAAATAAACTTTATTTACTGTATTATTCAGTTTCCCTGAAACCCATTTATTCTTGTTTATTTGATCTGTAAAAGATTTAGAGAATTGGATTAGTTTCCCAACTTGATGATAGTTCCATTAATTTCCCCTCATATTATAGCGGTTGTTATATTTACGTTGATGCAGTGTTATTGCCCATAAACATTTCATGGCAGGTCTGTTGAGAGCATTTATCATTATCGACAATGCTATTAATACTAAATATACTTCCCGCTTATCTTTAAATATCCAGTTCAGGAAGCACCTCCTCTAAGTCTTGCCCTGGTCCTCCAGGCTCGTTTTTCTACGTCCCCCCCAGCCCCCGGGGCTTAATTCTTTATTAATATGGTGCTTTGTGCGGTGTTCTTCCTCATTAGATTGTGAGCTCCATGAGAATGGAGTTCATGCCTTATTTCCTTTTAAGCTGCAAGTTTTAGCATAGTTCCTGGATTGGGGATGGAGCTGGGTAAACGTTCATTGAATTGGATTGAAAGAACAGTGACCAAAAAAAAAAAAAAATAGGTATTTAGAAATAGTCATCATAGGTATTGGAGGATGTGCTGGATGTGAAGTCAGATAATGGGAAGAATTTGAAAACAAACAGAGAAACGGAAGGAAGAGGCAGCCAGCTTAGAAACTGCCCTCACCACTCCAGCCCCATCTCACCTCCAGCTCCCTTGCCAAATCCTTCTCATCGCCCACCCTCCTTTCAGCATGTGTCAGCTGCCAGTCTCCACTCCCCCCCAAACCCCTGCACATTCTTCCCTCACCTTTGGCCCTGGAGCAAAGCAGGTCAGCTGGCATGCTGTTTGTATGGCAAGTCTCTGGGATAAAAATACTGTGTTTTGACAGCTTGGTAGTGTGAAATCATTCTTTACAAGGCACGTCTGCGTGGGCTGCCTTACCTGGGAAGAGGATAACAGGGCAGTAACTGGGACGCTCTGTAGAGACAGGGATGGGCCGTGGGAAAAGTGAGTGTTTCTGTTTCAGTGTCAGGTATCAGGCACACGTAGCTCAGGGAATGCTCTTGGATGAGACAAGCCTGGGACTGGAGAGAAGCAACATGGCACCTTCAGCCCCAGTGCTTCCCCTGCTTCTGACCTGTTGATTCCTAAAGGCCCCTGAACTGCAGCTCCAGCTGGGGGTCAGTAGAAAGGGAGACAGTTCCAAACTGCTCAACCCATTCCTATTCATCTCCACCCCTGCTCAGTCTTTGCACCTGGGGAGGAGGGCGGGGAGGGGATCTGACCAAAGAGACCACTTGCAAGTCCTGAAAGTAGTATTGTGTGCTTTACACTTTGGCCTCTGCACCTGCTATTCCCTCAACCCAGAATGCCCACAGCCCTCATCCTCTGCACCTCTTGCAATTCTATACATCTTTCAGGAACCCACTCAAATATCAACTCCTCTAGGAAGCCTTTCTTTGTTTCTGAGGAGTACTGATAACATCCTTCTGTGTGCTTCTAATATAGCCTGGTCATTTAACCATCATAAAATTTTAAGGGATAGATAGTAATGAATATTTTTATTAAGATTTCTCTTTCTCTTACTAGTCTGTGGGATCCTTTTCTGTTAGGGCAAGATTTTATTCATCCCTTGCATTCTCAGTACCTAGTGGTTGGTACATAGTAATACTCAATAAAGGTTGCAAATTTATTGGAATTGAGGGGGTAGATGGATTAATTCACTGATAACTGGAGGGAAGAATGCTTTACATTGGAGGACTGACCTTTCTGGAAATGTACTTGGTATTTCTGATTTCTAAAACTTTGCCCATATAGGTTCCCACTGTCTAAAAAGTCTCAGTCCCTACTTTTTTTTTTTTTAAAGAATCTTGTGCACTTGACTGAAAGGAACTCCAGCTCTCCTTAACCACTAAAGCAACATTGTCTACAGACCTTGGACCCCAAAAGATACGGAGTCACATTTCTGTTCTATTACTAGAGTCTTGGTCTTGGTCTTGGTCATAACTTTTAGAGCCAACTTATTCATCTGGTAAAATATAGATAGTAACTCCTACTTCTTTTGGCATAACCGACTGCCTGTGGATTTTTTTATTCTAATAATTTTTGTATGAAATCTAGTCTCTGATTTATGGTGTTCCTGACCTTCCCAGAATATCGTAGAGATTAAATGAGATGACATAGATGACAGATCAGAATGGCATTGGGAGTTCATGCTGTGAACCTCCCTTTTGCTTTAAACACATCAGTGATGGGTGAGCTGTGCTCACAAACAAGAGGAACCTCTCAGGGGCCCAGAGCATAACTGAAGCCCTCTGTGGTGAGCAGAGCTGTAGTCACAGGCCTGCTGGGCAATACATCTGGAAGCAAGCAGAAGCAGCCTGGAGTGAGTGTGACATCTGGGGGTAATGGGAACCAAATGGACTCTGCATGGGGTGGGGGTCCCGTGCCAGCACACTGCATGAGACAAAGGCAAGCACAGCATTCTTGCACCTGGTAAAGAAGGCTGAAAAAGATACTATGGGCCCTGTCCTGAGGCGTGGTTTATATAAGCCGTGCATGCCTTGGCTGAAGAAAGATTTTTCAAGTTCACTTAGAATTTGCCCTCCCTTGCTAACATAGTGCTGGACCTGTGATTTGCAATATCAGTCCAGGATGGAGCCCCAAGCCACCAATATAAAATCTGCTTAAGGACTGGATGATGCAGGGGCCATATGGATAAAATCATGAAGCCACTAGATTGCAAGGAGTGAGCTTAGAGAGAAGACAAATAAAACACCAAACAAAGAAAACAGCCTCTCAGGATGAGTCTACAAAGGGCAACTCCAGGCAACCTGAAATGTACCAGGAGATGGTACCATCTCCCTTTTTCTTCAGTGGTCCTATCAATTTCTACTTTTTCATATATGTGTGTGTGTGTGTGTGTGTGTATGTAATCATGTTTTCCTTCTAGACAGTGTGCTCTTGAGGCCAGTGGCTTTCTCTAAGTCTTCCCTCCTCCCTGCAGGGGTACAGGCCAGGGCAAACAGTGGAAGCTCTGTTTGCCATTGGCAGAACTCTGTGTATGCCAAATGCTGTGACTTTGTAGTGGAATCATTGCAAAGAGCACAGTGGGTGTTATCAATGTCTGTGTGAAAGGGAGTTTGAAATTCTTTTTGTTGAACCATTTGTGAAGACTGGGTAGTTGCTCTGGGGGATTTTCCTATTTCTTAGCACTAATAACATTCTCTACAACACAACTTCAGTGCACAGGAATCCTTCTGGCCATGGATGTAGCTTCCATCATAGAGTGGGAAAGTCCCAGGCCAGCCGCCTCCCGAGTTCCAGGCTCATCAAGCGTATTTCATCTTTCTGACTGCCCAGTACTATTTAGTGTTATTCTCTCTGCCGCTTTTTCAGATCTTTCTTTTTTCCCCCCATCTATTTCACATGCTTGGGTTGGCAGCTGCTCACTCAATAGTATGAGGAAGCCAGTTGCCTTCAAAACAGTAGGATAGTTTCCTTTGTTTTTTTTTTTCCCCTCTCAAGTGTTTAATTTGATATTTTTGGTGAATTTGATATCATTTGGTAGCAGTCCATCAGCGCATACCCTGGGGCTACAGTTTGTCTTTAAATGAAACTAACTTTGCTTCTGAAATTCTCTCCATTAGTTATTGCTGTTTTGATCCTCCTCTGTCAGCCCACATCCGTTCTTCAGCTTCTCCCTTTTTCACCTCTAGCTCCTCATCACTCTCTCTTTATTCTTAAGTGCCTGGGTTTCAAGAGGAAGGGGCCTGTGTCTTGCCAAGGCAGTCCTCTCACTGCCGTTACTAATCAAGCCAACTCCCACCTTTGTTTAAATGTCATGAGCCAGCCGTGGCACTGTAGTCACACCCTCATTTGAACTCACAATATTCTCATGTAATTGTAAGTCAAGATCCAGGCAAATAAGGCAAGCCACTACAGAGTGATTGTTTCTACACTCAGCTCTAGACCTACCTGACTCCAAAGTCCATGCTTTTTTTTTTTTTAATTAATTAATTAATTAATTACTTTATCTGTGGCTGTGTTGGGTCTTCGTTTCTGCACGAGGGCTTTCTCTAGTTGTGGCAAGTGGGGGCCACTCTTCATCGCAGTGCGCGGGCCTCTCCTTATCGCAGCCTCTCTTGTTGCGGAGCACAGGCTCCAGACACGCAGGCTCAGTAATTGTGGCTTACGGGCCCAGTTGCTCCGCGGCATGTGGGATCTTCCCAGACCAGGGCTCGAACCCGTGTCCCCTGCATTGGCAGGCAGATTCTCAACCACTGCGCCATCAGGGAAGCTCCCAAAGTCCATGCTTTCTTCACCCCAGTGTGATGACCCCTCTCTCTGACCACAGCACACTGTTGTGCTCAGGCTTCTGTGTTTTATCATGTCATGCACCATGCTTCTTTCTGGTGTTGCCAATCTATTCGGCTTAGAGTGTCTGTCATAGTTTTAGAGAGGGGGCTAAATCTTCTGGCTGGCCTGAAATACTCACCATTGCTCCTTTCGTTGTTGGCAGTCTGCTACAGCCCTGACAGAGTTACTGAAATTACAACCCTGGATTTTTCTTCAGTCCTCCTCCTACTGTTGAAAACTTTTCTCCTCTGTCCATGGTTCTGCTTCTTGCTAATCCTGCTTCCATGCCCTCACATTTCTTCCTTTCTGGACTCTGGTCAGAGAATAGGTCTAAAAGCAAACAGATGTTAGACTAGCACAGCCTACTTTTCTGCTACTCAACATTGATTCTCAACTTCTGCCTGTATTTAACTTGCATACAGCAGCAACTTCATGAGACAGAAGGGGCAACACAATGTCCTGTTATTCACTGTACCCATCTGAAAGTATCACATCTCCAGTGATCTACCATCTTCCCTTTTACTTCTAGATGTGGCTTCTGGTGTTCTTTGAACTGAAATGTAAATGTAAGCACGACTTAAATATATATCACTCAACTTAATAGAAAAATGGAAAACTAAAAGAATGAAATATATAAATGTATATATATATATGTGTGTGTATATATATATATGGTTGACCCTTGAACAACAGGGATTTGAACTGCATGGGTCCACTTGGATTTTTTTCAATAAATATATTGGAAATGTTTTTTTGGAGATTTGTGACAAATTGAAAAAACTCACAGATGAACCGGGTAGCCTAAAAATACTGAAAAAATTAAGAAAAAAGTTAGGTATGTCCTGAATGCATAAAATATATGTAGATATTAGTCTATTTTTACCATTTACTACCATAAAATATACACAAATCTATTACAAAAAGTTAAAATTTACCAAACCTTGTGCACACAAACACTTACAGACCATACATGGTGCCATTTGCAGTTGAGAGATACGTAAACAAATGTAAAGGTGCAGCATTAACTCATAACTGCATAAAATTAACTGTAGTAATACTGTCCTACTGTAGTAATCTCATAGCCACCTCCTGTTGCTGTTGCTGTGAGCTTAAGTGTTGTGAGTATCCGCTTAAAACACTGTGTGATGCTAATTATCTTTGAGTGAGCAGTTTGTCTCTCCAGTAAATTGTGTGTCATAATAAAAAGTGATCTCTTGCAGTTCTTGTGTATTTTTCATCGTGTTTAGTGCAATACCATAAACCTTGAATAACACCATGGGACCCATACGAAGTGCCACTAGTGATGCTAAAAGTGCTTCCAAGAAGCAAAGTCATGACATTACAAGAAAAAGTTGAATTGCTTAATGTGCACCGTAGATTGAGGTCTGCAGCTGAGGTTACCCACCATTTCAAAATAAATGAATCCAGCAAAAGGACCATTGTAAAAAGAGAAAAGGAAATTCGTGAAGCTGTCGCTGCAGCTACACCTTGCACTTTTTGTGAAATACCTTTTTATCTCATAATGAAAATGCAGCTTTTATGTGGGTGCAGGATTTCTGTAATAAATGCATACCTATAGACTCTAATACGATTCAAGAAAAATCAAAGTCATTATATAACAACTTCAAGCAAGAGGAACGGAAGGGATCTAAAGCTAGGGAATTTAATGCCAGCAAAGGATGGTTTGATAATTGCTGAAGAGGTTTAACTTAAAAAATGTCAAGATTACAGGAGAAGCAGCTTCTGCTGACCAGGAGGCAGGAGACGAGTTCCCAGATGCCTTTAAGAAAATTACTGAGGAGAAAAGATATCTGCCTGAACAGGTTTTTAATGCAGACAAACATGACCTATTCTGGAAAAAAAAAAATGCCACAAAGGCTATTATCAGTAAGGAAGAGAAGCAAGTACCAAGATTTAAGGCAGGAAGGGATAGACTAAACCCATTGTTTTGTGCAAATGCTGTCGGGTTTATAATCAGGACTACCTTTATCTATAAAGCTGCTAACCCTCGAGACTTGAAGGGAAAAGATAAACCAGCTGTCCTTCTTGGTTGTACAACAAGAAGGCCTGGACAACAAGAACCCCTTTTCTGGATTGGTTCCATGAATACTTTGTCCCTGAAGTCAGGAAGTATCTTGTCAGTAAGGGACTGCTTTTTATAGTTCTTTTGATACTGAACAATGCCTCTGGTCACCCAGAGCTCCATGAATTCAACACCGAAGGTGTCAGTGTGGCTTGCTTGCCCCCAAACACAATGTCTCTAATTCAGCCTTCAGATAAGGGGGTCATAAGGACCTTTTAGGCTCATTATACATAGTACTGTATTGGAAGGATTGTCAACTGTATAAAAGAGAACCCTGGTAGAGGGAACATCGTGAAAGTCTGGAAGGATTACACCAATGAAGATGCCATCGTTGTTACAGAAAAAGCTGCGAAAGTCATGAAGCCTGAAACAATAAATTTCTGATGGAGAAAACTGTGTCCAGAAGTTGTACATGACTTCACAGGATTAACTACTGAGCCAATCAAGGAAATCATGAAAGAGATTGTGGATATGCCAAAAAGAGTAGGGGAGAGGAGAAGGGTTTCAAGATATGGATCTTGGAGAAATTCAAAAACTAATAGACACCACACCAGAGGAATTAACAGAAGACAGCTTGATGGAGATGAGTGCTTCTGAACCAGTGCCAGACGATGAGAAAGATGTAGAAGAAGCAGCACCAGAAAACAAACTGACATTAGACAATCTGGCAGAAGGGTTCCGACTATTAAAGACGTTTCTTTTGGCTTCTTTTAGGACATGAACCCTTCTATGCTGTGGGCATTGAAACTAAAGCAAATGGTGGAAGAAGGATTGGCACCATATAGAAACGTTTTTGAAGAAATAAAAAAGCAAAAAAAGTCAGACAGAAATTACCGTATATTTCCATAAAGTTACACCAAGTGTGCCTGCCTCGCCCGCTTCCCTTACACCTCCTCCACCTCTTCCACTTCTGCCGCCCTGACACAGCACAACCAACCCCTCCTCCTCCTCCTCCTGCTCAGCCTACTCAGCATGAAAACGATGAGGATGAAGACCTTTATGATGATCCACTTCTACTTAATGAATAGTAAATAATCATCATGCCATCCAGTTACTAAACATATCTGTCGTGCATGTGTATGAGCTTCTTCATGTGAAAATCTAATAACTGTATGGCAAGAACGTGCCTCTGAATTTTGAGTTGGCACAAACATTTCTACCAGAAAGAGTGTTCCACATTTGCTTGGTAGCTGGTTCCACGGGCAGGGTTGGAATTACCAGAAGGAATATGCAGAAAGAATGGAAGAGACTCAAAAATAGTCTCAGGAGACCAACATATCTCAGGGGCAGGCAAGGGCAAAGACCTGAGAATGGAGACCAGTACAGAACAGAAAAACAGCAGCAAGTAGATGGTATTTTGTTTATCATAATTACTCAAGAGAGAGAAATATGGTAAGAAGGTCAAGGACTTGAACTTGTAGGAGTCTGAGACGTAAATACTCTATTTGGTATTGGGGAGGTCAGTTTCAGTGAGTTGTAGGAATGAAAGATAGATTGTATTTGTTGAGCAGCGATCATGAGATAAAGAAGTCTGATCTTTAAAAAAAGATAGCATTTCTGGCTGAATTTTGCATTCCCAATAATCCCCTGTGGAGAATCTGGCACATGACAGATGTTTAATAATATCCTCATTGCTCCCTTGGAGTCTGGGTCTCTCTGCCTCCTCTAGGGATCTGCTCTGGGCACTCCTCCTAGGATCTACTGTGCCTCCTAAGTATGCTTGACATGTACCCTTGTGAGCTCTTGGTATTAAGCTCTCAGCCCCAGTTCTGCGATGGCTGACCTCAGCCTGCTCACTAGTGAGGGCTTGTTGCTTATTATCCCAGAGAGGAGAGAGAGGGCATTGCAACATACACAGGTTTTGCTTAGATAATTTCACAGAGTGATGACATTTCATTCATTATAAGTGCAAATGTTAGAATAAAGGAAACATGCTGTTTAACAGTTATAGTTTTAAGAGATGGTGTTGTCAATCGTGATCTCTCACTGGGCAAAAACATTTTTAATTAGCTGGTTTGAGAAAACAATCAACTGGAAGATGTTGTTCTAAAGCTGATGAACAAGAGTTGGATGCTATCTAGATTATTCATTTTTTGTCTGTGATGCTGACCACCTGATCAGCACAACCCACTATTCTCTGCCACCATTTTACATCCCGATGTTCTGTCTCTTCTGGAGTGAAAATGGTTCCTTAGCCCTGAATGACTGCCACCTAACCTCAGCATTTAATCTCTCCTCTCACTGCAAATAGGTTGTGGTTTCCTTGGGTCTTCTCCTCTGGCTCCATTCCCCTATGTCCCTTTGAGTCTTTAAGGAGCATGTCTTTGAAATAAAGAATTGTACCAGAGTAAGCATTATGTGCCTTCTCTTTCAAAGAAAAAGAGTCTAAAACACATTGTCTCTCTGCTCTATGCTAAGCACTTCCACAAATTTTATCTAATTTAATCTTTACCACAACTCAATGCAGTATGTTTTATTATCCCATCTTAGAGATAAAGAAATTGAGTCTCAGATTAGTGACTTGCTTATGATGACATATCCATTTGCCAGTAAAACCATAATTTATAACCAAGTCTGTCTTACCCAGTGCATTGCATTCTGTAGTGCATATTAAATCCATGTGATAACTTAGCACCTTATATCACTTGATATTCCGTCTACCTTGAATGCTCTTCTTCTATGGCTTTATTCTGCTTTTTGCTCAGATGTAAGCTTAAATATTGTCTCTGCATAGGGCCCCTTATGACAACTCTATCCTCCAGCACTTTCTTTCACAATATAGCCATTATCAGTACTTGTCATTTTATTATTTATTTGGAGTCTTTATTGTTCGTCTTCTCCTTCTAGAATGAAAATTCTGTAATAATAGACCTCTTGTCTTTCCTAGTCAACACCATATCCAATCTCTATAACAGTATCTGGTATATCCTAGCCACTCAATAATTTATTGATTAATGAATAAATAAATAAATTGATTATGGATTAAATGAATGAATAAACGAATGAGTAGAAATTTATCTTTTTTATCAACTATACTTTTTCACTATTAAGTTTTACTCTATAATATAAATTATAAATCAGTAGTTCTAAAAAGGAATGAAAAATTCTTTTCAAATTGAATTGGGCTTAGTTGATATAGAATAATATACACAAGTTCAATTAGAGAAAGAAGAGCAAAAAAACCCCAAAGTTAGCAGAAGGAAAGAAATCATAAAGATCAGATCAGAAATAAATGAAAAAGAAATTAAGGAAACAAGAGCAAAGATCAATAAAACTAAAAGCTGGTTCTTTGAGAAGATAAACAAAATTGATAAACCATTAGCCAGACTCATCAAGAAAAAAAAGGAGAAGACTCAAATCAATAGAATTAGAAACGGAGAAGTAACAACTGACACTGCAGAAATACAAAGGATCATGAGAGATTACTACAAGCAACTATATGCCAATGAAATGGACAACCTGGAAGAAATGGACAAATTCTTAGAAAAGCACAACCTTCTGAGACTGAACCAGGAAGAAATAGAAAATATAAACAGACCAATCACAAGCACTGAAATTGAGACAGTGATTAAAAATCTTCCAGCAAACAAAAGCCCAGGACCAGATGGCTTCACAGGCGAATTCTATCAAACATTTAGAGAAGAGCTAACACCTATCCTTCTCAAACTCTTCCAAAACATAGCAGAAGGAGGAACACTCCCAAACTCATTCTATGAGGCCACAATCACCCTGATACCAAAACCAGACAAAGATGTCACAAAAAAAGAAAACTACAGGCCAATATCACTGATGAACATAGATGCAAAAATTCTCAACAAAATACTAGCAAACAGAATCCAACAGCACATTAAAAGGATCATACACCATGATCAAGTGGGGCTTATCCCAGGAATGCAAGGATTCTTCAATATATGCAAATCAATCAATGTGATAAACCATATTAACAAATTGAAGGATCAAAACCATATGATCATCTGCATAGATACAGAAAAAGCTTTCGACAAAATTCAACACCCATTTATGATAAAAACCCTCCAGAAAGTGAGCATAGAGGGAACTTACCTCAACATAATAAAGGCCATATATGACAAACCCACAGACAACATTGTTCTCAATGGTGAAAAACTGGGACCATTTCCTCTAAGATCAGGAACAAGACAAGGTTGTCCACTCTCACCACTATTATTCAACATAGTTTTGGAAGTTTTAGCCACAGCAATCAGAGAAGAAAAAGAAATAAAAGGAATCCAAATTGAGAAGAAGAAATAAAGCCGTCACTGTTTGCAGATGACGTGTACACAAGTTTAATAAATAAAGTCCAGTAGAAAACAAAGAGCACTGATGGGGATGTAAGGGGACTCGGGTTCTATTGTTAATTTAGCAATGCCTGGCTACATGATTCAAATCAGTAATTTTTGTGGAATAAAAATTTCCTTGCTTGCTTTAAAAAAATCTAAACGTATGTGTAAATATTTGCCTAGTTTTCTAAGGCGAAGTCCCAGTTAACATTCAGGGATATGGGCACTTGGAAAGTGTTTCCCAAAAAGAGTGATTGCTGTTGATTGCAGAGCATGAAAAAGTACACATCAGTTTACACTCCTGGGTGTCTGGATATTTTAGTTTCATATTGCTATTGTAATAAATTACCACAAACTTAGTGACTTAAAACAGCATAGACCTTTTCTTTTACTTTTCTGGAGGTCAGAAGTCCTAAGTGGGTCGTTTTCCATGTAAGATCATATTCACAGGTTTGGGAACTAGTTTGAGGGCCTCTTTGAGACTCCATTATTCTACCTACCTCAAATTTTAGGTCTTTCTCCCATGGCCTTCAAAACTAGACATGACCAGGCTGTCATGTCTTCTACCATGTTTTGCATTGTTTTCTCTTTCTTGTACTACATTCTACTACATCTTTCAACTTCCCATAGCCTTTTCCAACATGGGATATTTGCACACATTCTTACCTATACTCGGATTTTCCACCCTATTCTTACCTATCCACTTATTTCCTTAAATATCTCATTCCTTTGTGTGTTCCCATTCTTGTCATTATGCCTTCGAGTTATTTTATATGTCTTTTTCTTTTTCTCTCTCTTTTTTTTTTTTTTTTGCCTCCCCAGTAGAAAATTAGCCCGTGAAAAGAGGACCTGTGTTTGCTTTATACCTGCAGTGCCTTGAATAATGCTTACTACAAGGCAAGCAGTCAACAGGTATCTGTTAAATAAGTGAACCAACAAATGGCTTGGAGTCCTTTTAAAGGTTTTGGTATTTATTTTAATAGTGGAGAAAATTTTACAGAGAGTAAGATTGGGATTGGTTTGACATGATCTTTTTACATTTTAAAAATATTAACTTGGCTGTTGTGTATAGAGTGATTCTAAGGAAAACAAGAAGGAATGCATGGATACATGAAGGCTGCTGCACATAATAATTGATGCCCGCTTGACTTAGTGGTGATGAAGATGGAGAGAAACATTGATGACAGGGAGAAACAGGTGTAAAGAATGACAATTGGGTTTCTTCTTTATGCAACTGAACGTTTATGCCATTCCCTAAGATAGGGAACAATGGAAGAGATTGCTTATTGGCAGGGAAGATTGTAAGTTTAAAATTGAAGATACTGAGTCTGAGATATGTTAGGGACATCCAAGTGGAGAAATCAAGTAGGAGATTGTTATACCTGGAGTGACCACATGTGTTCTATTTTGCTTCAGACAGTCAGGTTTATGCCAGTTATTCCAGTGTTATAATCCACAGTACCTTCTTTCACTTTCAAAACTAGTTCTTTACTTAGATCTATTACATCAGAACTTGGTTAGTATCAGAGCAAATTTTGTAGTCTTCTGCATCTAGATTTAATTTAAATATTGGGAAAAGATATTACTGCTTAAAGAGAGAAGATAAAGTGAGAAAAGAAAGGGATCAAGGACCAAGGCTTTATAAGTTTCAGTGATGACATTGAGAATGTTGAGCCTACAAAGGAGAGAGAGAAAATATGTCTAGTTCTACAGAAGACAAGGGAAGAGACAAAAAATTTCTGTATTTCTATGTAAAAAATATCAAATGCCTCTAAGTTGATAGTCTTGATATGATTTAAGGTCAATAAGCAATATTAACATGTTTGATTCTAAGACCCCCATTATCTTTTCCTAAGTAACACTCTCCAGACAGTGCTACCATATGATTGAAAGAGAGGAATCAGAGCATGGGAAAAAGGAGAGAGAAGTCAGGGAGGGAACAGTGTTGATCTAAGCCTGAGCCAGGAAGGATATCTGCTCATTCTGTTTGGTGAAGCAAATTGTGAGGAAGTTTGGAGAGGTGTGAATTTAAAGCTGAAAAGACTTCAAATCATCTTCTAGAGTTGCTGTTCACAACACATGGTGTCATGAACCCAACAGAGCCTCTATAAATATTTGTTCATGGAGAAAGTAATTTATTTGCCTAGCTCTTATATTGTCTTAGTTTTCACACCCACTGTGGTAGGCAGAATAATGGACCCTCAAAGATGCCCAGGAACTAATTCCCATACCTTACATAGAAAATGGAACCTTGTATATGTGATTAAGTTAAGCATCTTGAGACGGGAAGATTATCTTGGATTATCTGGATGGGCCCATTATGTTCACAAGAGTCTTTATAAGAGGGAATGTCAGTGTTGGAAAGAGATTTGAGTAGTCTACTGGATTTGAAAATGGAGGAAAGGACCACAAGCCAAGGAATGCAAGTGGTACCTAAAAGCTGGAAAAGACAGAAGCAAATTCTCCCCTAGAGCCTCCAGAAGGAATATAGCTTGGCAAACACCTTGATTTAGCCCAGCCAATTTGGGGCAAAAGGAGAAATCATGAAGTATTTGTAAGTTTATGATTTGAGTAACTGGAGGAATAGTTCTATTTATTGAAAGAGGGAAATCTAGAGGAAGAGTGAATTTAAGAGGGAAAATGGGGACTTCTGTTTCAGGTATGTAATATTTGAGATTCCCACTAGACCATCAACTGGAGCTGTTGAGTGGGCAGTTGGATGTATAAGTCCGGAGTTCAAGAAATCGGTTAGTTCTGAGATACCTAGTTAGAGACATTTCATAATGCTAACAGCTTAATTATCAATTCCAATATACATGCTCCTGATAACAGAGCTTTGAATTTCATGCAAAGATTGACAGAAGTCCAAAGAGAAATAGACTAATCTTAATCTAATCTAGAAATTTTAACACTCTTCTCTCAGTAACTGATAAAAGACGAAGTAAGGATATAAAAGATTTGAATAAAATGATTAGCAAATTTGACAGAATAGGTTATATATAGAACATTGCACCCAACAAACACAGAATAAACATTATTTTTTCAAGTATACATGGAACATTTACCAACATTGACCACATGCTGGGTGGTAAAGGGAATTTCAACAAATTTCAGAGGATTGAAATTCTACAGAGTAGGCTCACTGAACACAGTGATATTAAGCTAGAACTCAATAACAAAAAGATAACCAGGAAATTCCTATTTGTGTAAAAATTAAGGAGCACTGTTCTAAATACCCATGTATCAAGATAAATATTGAATAAAATTGGAAAATATTTGAACTGAATAATAGTGAAAATTTTTATCAAAATTTTTGGAATGTAAGCAATCTTAGAGCAAAATCTATAACCTTAAATGTGAATATAATAAAAGAATAAAAGCTGAAAAATTAGTGACCTAAGCATGTATCTCAGAAAGTTAGAAAAAGTAAAATAAATTAAACTCAGGTAAAACTTAGAGAAGGAAACCATAAAGATATAAAAACAGAAAATAAGTGAAATTGAAAACATGCAGGGAGGGGATAAAATGTAAAAGTTGTTCCTTGACAAGACTAATAAAATTGTTAAGGCCCTGACAAGAAAAAAAGAAAGAGGACTCAAATATTCATTCTTAGGAATGAAAAGGAAATATCAGTATAGATGCTAAGGACACAAGATAGATAGTGAAAAAAAAAAAAAAGATAGTGAAATTATATGATGAATGGCACTTTGACAATAAATTTGAAAATTTAGACTAAAGAAATATCTAGAAAAAGAAAACACTAAAATTGATGAAAGGAGAAGATTGAAGAGTAAGTGTTAAAGAAGTTGAATCTGGAATTTAAAATTTTCCAGCAAAGTATATACCCAGATGACATATCCTTGGAAGATTTTGCCAATATTTAGGAAAAAGTAATGGTGAAAAGTGAAAGTTTTCTTTCTGAGATTTGGAAAATACAGCATTTTCCCTCAGAGTAGGAACATAAAGATCATTACTCTCTTCGTTTTGTGTGACCAGAATAACCTTAATATCACAATCTGACAAGTGTATTATGTAAATGAAAAATAGAGGACAGGGCTTCCCTTGTGGCGCAGTGGTTGAGAATCTGCCTGCCAATGCAGGGGACACGGGTTCGAGCCCTGGTCTGGGAAGATCCCACATGCCACGGAGCAACTGGGCCCGTGAGCCACAATTACTGAGCCTGCGCGTCTGGAGCCTGTGCTCCGCAACAAGAGAGGCCGCGATGGTGAGAGGCCCGCGAACCGCGATGAAGAGTGGTCCCCATTTGCCGCAACTAGAGAAAGCCCTCACACAGAAACGAAGACTCAACACAGTCATAAATAAATAAATAAAAGAACGTGAATTTCTTTAAAAAAAAAAAAAAGCAAAACTGGGCTATTCATTTCAGTAACAGTCAAGTGGTCTTAGTTTGCATTCAATTTCCAATCAGTTTCTCAATCTATTTCATCTGAAGTCTTCACATTACCTACTATAAAAAATACCTATTTATTAAAAAAAAAAAAAAATAGAGGACAATCTTACTCCTGAAGATAGAGCCAGAAAGCCTAACGCATTTTTGCAAACAGAGCCCATTATATATATACATAGTACAATTATATATATATATATATATATATATATATAGTATAAAGTATATATATAATAATTATATATATCTGTATATAGTGTAAAGCTTCATGGCCATGTTAGAGTAATTTTTGGTGGGATGATTGGTTTAAATGTTAAAAAATTAAATAATGTGATTTACCACAGGAACAAAACAAGGAAGAACAATTATATTACCATTGCGAAAGATGCAAAGATGTTGATAAAATTTAACATCCATTCATCTTTGATGTCTTTAGCAACCAAGGAATAAAAGGGAATTGCCTTGATCTGATAAAGAATATCTGTAAAGGATTTTGTTGCAAATATCATATATAATACAGTATGATATTTTATAAATTATACAGGTACACCACAAAAATGGTAAACAGCCCAGATTCATACCTACTCATAAATAGTCACTTGTTTTAAAAGGAAGAATTACAAAGCAGTAGGAATAGAAATACAGCAAATAATAAATGATGCTGAGTCAGTTGGATATCCAAGTGGACAAAAATGAAATTTGACTCCTATCTTGTACCTAACACAAAAATAAATTTCAAGGGGGCTGTAAATATGGATTTTCAAAGTCTATATGGATTGCAAAACACTGAAACTTCCAGATGATAGTATATGAAAATATGCTCATGATCTTGGTGTAGGAAAAGCTTTCTGAATGACATAAATATATGTAAATATAGAGGAAAAAATTGAAAAATGAAACTATATTAAAGTTAAGCACTTTTGTTTAAAAAAGACTATTAATAAAGGAAAAAAAACAAGCTACAGAGTACAAGAAGATATTTTAAGCCCATATAACCAATAAAACCATGTATACAGAATCTATAACTATTTCATTAAGAAGAAATAATAGACTACCCAATAGAAAAATGGGCAAGAGAACTGAACAAACATTTTACCAAAATGTCTGTCCAATTGGCCATTGATATAATATTTATAAAAGTGCTCAACTTTTTGATAGTAATCAGAAAATGTAATAATTTTAATCACAATTTAATACAACATTCCTCTCACCAGAACAACTAAGAGAAAAAAAAAAGACTAATATTTCTAAGTGCTGACAAATATGACAGGGACAAAAAAAAAAAACCTCTCATAGACTACTAGTGGGAGTGTAAGTTGGTGTAAGTGTTTTGGAAAACACTATTAGTGAATTATCTATGAAAGTTGAAGATACATAAAGCCTGTGATCTCTCACTTTTACATCTATTGGTATGTACCAATAGACATGTACAAGTACAAGGATGCTCATAGCAGCATTATTCATAAGAGCCCCAAACTGTAAACAATCCAATGTCTATCAAAAATAGAATGGATAAAGAGGCATGTTCATGTAATGGAAGACTTTTTAACAATGAAAATGTATAAATTGCTTTGTGCAATATGACTCTCACAAACGTGATGTTGATCCAAAGAAACTAGATCCAAATTACTTCACACCATATGGTCATAAGATTAAAACATCAGGCAAGATAAAGTATAGCATTTAAGGATGCAAGCATAGGTGGTAAAATTACAAAGCAAAATTAAAAGGTGCTTAAGTAAAATTAAGAATAGTTAACTTTGGAGTTTAGAGAAGAATCTGGAAGAGCAAATGAAGGGGTTCCTAAGGTGCTGACACTGTTCTATTGTTCTTTTATTGACCAGCGTGGCAATTCATTGGTTTCTGTCTTTTTGTAAATGTGTGTTATATTTACTAATTTAAAAATTGCACATCTGTGTGTGTGTGAGAGATTGAGAATGAGAGATGAGAAACTGCTTATGAAGACAACTTTATAAAGAATTTTTTCTATAAAAAGAAAAAGAGAAGCATCATGGCAGATGCTAAGGGAATGTGGGTAACAATGCAGTTGTTTTTTAAGATAGAAGATACTACAGTACATTTGCATACTAATGATAATCCTGCAGAAGGGAAAGGGACATCAGTGAGGTTGAACCCAGAGAAAGTGACAAAACATGACACCCTTGAAGGTGGTGGGAGTGAGCTGCAGAACATGAATGAAGGGATCAGCCTTGAAAAGAAGGAGCTCCTCAGAAAAGGGTCTTGAAGGAGATTGAGATGAGTGTAAGTGCAGCAAGGTTTGCAGATATGAGTCTCAGAAAACCATCTCTTCCTTAGTGAGCTGTGGACCTCAGCATCCCCACAGGTTCACCTCAGCCTCGGCAGCTTTCTTTCCATTCCTGCAGAAGATCCTGCTCCTTCCTACATCATGTGCACCTCTGCACGTGCTGTCTGCTGCATAGAGTGATTCTACCCTTGGCCCCTTCCACCTGGTTAATGCCTGCACATCCTGTAAATCGCAGCTGAGCCACCAGGCGTGCAGGAAAGCTTGACCTGACTCTCCAGTACACACTTTCAGCTCCCAGGGCAAACTTCTCTCACAGCACACATCCCCGTTGTGACTTCATATTCATTTAATGTAAGCTGTCCTCCCACAAAACAGTATGTGCTATGTATTCAGGGATTGTTTCTTCTTTAGACCCACCCCTGCCACAGTGCCTAACATCTTGTAGGTGCCATTTTATAAATGCATGAAACCATGAATAAATGAAGGTTGTGCAAAATATTCTTAGAAATATTACTTGAAGAAGTCAGAATTTGTTCACAAGAAATGTTATTAGCAATAATGTTTCTGATCACTGATCAAATACTTTAATATATTTAACCTAATAAATCATATTTTCCTTTAGACAGACATTCATTAATAAACATGTATTTAGTAAGGATGTAATGGGAACGGTCACAGAAACAATTCAGGTTTCATGTAGGTAAAATTGTTCTGTGGGAACAGCCCCTGGCTTTGGAGTTTATAGTTTGAATTTTAATTCTAGCTCTTTTTCCTACGATTTTTTTGCATTGGGTAAGTCCTCTAATTTCTTTGAGGCTTTGTCTCCTTAATAGTAAAATAGGACTCCTCATGCAGCTTTTACATTATTTTTGTAAAGATGGCATATGGTAACCTATGTAAAGACTCATATGATGCCTGGTGCAGTGCTGTGTCCTGCCCTTGGTTCATATCTAGGTGGAGAAATGAGGCAGGAAGGTTATGCCCTGAGTCAGATTCTGCACATTAATGGGGACGGGGGACTGATGCTGAAGGAGGTCTTGAGTTGATCCTCAGATCCTTAGATAAATAGAGTGTCACAGCTGGAAGGAACTTAAAATTCATGTAGTCAGAATGCCTTCTCTACAAGTGAGGCCTCTATAGTCCTGAGAGGGGAAGGGCTACCGCAGGTCGCTGGCTTCATCTTGGAGCAGAGGGCAGCCTGTATCTTAGAGACGGCACACTTCTTCCTCCCTTGCCTGTAGGAGCTCTCAGCTGGGGTGCTAACAGGCAAGCTATTTTGTGCCAGGAGTTGCATAAAGAAAGACTTACAGCAGTGCCCGGCCTTGGTCTTGCCATTGTGTTGGCCTCCTGTGTTGCTTCCCTCCTTGCAAGGCACTTTGTGTCAGCAGGAATGTGAGGCAAGTTGTGAAATTCAATTAATTCTACAGCCAGCCCACACACCTCCTTCCAGGGCTGGCCCAGCCGGGACTAGGCAGCATTACCAGCTTAAAAAAAGGAGGTTTTCTGATGCCCCACCCCTTCCCTTCTCCCAGCTCTTTCTTAGGTCTTCTCTCACTCTCCCCATTCTATCTTTGATAGAAGACAAAGCTGATCTATGGGGATGTGTTTCTATATTAAAATACTGTTGCAGACCTAAATTTGATTTGGAATATCTGAAAGCTTGAATTATGGAATTTCTCCTGTTGAAGATGGGAGGGAGTGACTAAGAGATTCTCTCCATCTCTCTGGAGTTCTAACAGAACAAAAGCAAAAAGCATGAATATCTATATGACTAATGTGTTTCCAGGATGCACCTGTAAACCTTATATATAGAGGTTTCAGTTAATTAAAACCAAAATAAGGGCACCAGTTTTCTCTGCTATGAAGGAGGAGGGGGTGAGGGGCAGAGACACACCCTGGTTTCAGTGCATGAGATGAGAAAACCATCAATGTCCATATAAAAGACCCAGGTATAGGGAAGTGAGAGCAGGGGTGATATGATTCAAGTATTGCAGCCAATTCAGTGCTCCCTCTAAGCCAGTGAGCATCCTGGGCTCTAATTGCACACAGAAAGAAAATTCAAGAGTGCAGAGAAGAGCCGAAAGTATTTACTCCAGTATTTTCTCCTTCTGGGGAGTTAAATAAAGTTCCTCTTTCTATGGACAAAGTGAACACAGGGAAATACTGGATCTCTTCTAACATTCTCTAAAATATTAATCTTGATATATTGGATGTGGAGTCTACAGTCTGTCAGGACTGTAGTTGTCATTTTTGAGGAGGTCTATGACTTTTCAGAGCAGACCTGTCTTTGCTTTCTTGATGTCACTCTTGGTTAGAGGTGGAAGCTCAGATCAGCTCCTCCACCCAGGAGAATCTGAAATGGATTAGAATGGGCAGCTAATTAAATTAAATTTTAAGGTCAAGTTTTGCCCTTGGCAAATGGTTTACCCATGATTCTGTTTCCTGTCCCACATTAAGTCCAGACATATTGCCCAACAGAGAACACCAAGGAAGGTGCAACACACAGTGCACATTGCTAGCACCTCCAAAGTTGAGTTATCCATCTTTAAACCTGTTATTCTCCACATCTGTGAACAGCTCACACGATCATGTAAGAATCACAGTGTCTGCCCCAGGCACCAAGACTTCGAAAACACAAGGATGTTTCTCATATTTCCAGTATTTTTTTTTCCTGGACCACAGTACAGAGTTTAATTTAGAGTCATACTGCTGTTGTAAATCAAAGATTAGAATGGGGGCCTAATGCTCTCCAGAGGCTTGTAGATAAAGTAGAAAATGGAGGGAAAAAGGATGAATATTCTTGGTGTAAGCAGCACCAGAATGTCAGTCCTTCTAGTGAGTCTGTTCCAATTGTGTGGTGTATGTATGATACATGAACCTCCCTGCAATGGGAGAAATCTCCCAACAAGAGTTTAATTGTGAGATTATGAATGAGAGTTCCCTTATCCTGAAAAACAATCAGCTCTTCATACTTTTCTTTCCAAGTAAGCATTTAAGATATTGCTCATTTTGAAATATTTAGAAAATGGTTGTGGTGACACCCTACATCAATCTTCAGGTCTAATTTGAGACTTCCTTCTTCCCCTCACTGACTATCACCCACATTTAAAATCGCTTTACTTGCTATTTCCCTTTTGTTCCTGGCATCAGAATGGAGACTGTCTTGTGGTCCCTTTTCTCTTGGTAACAAGCAAATCCAGTTTTGTAAGAAACTCCTCTGGCATGTTTCATTTCCTTATATTCCTCATAGCCCCAAATGTTTGTTGTTATATCTATAATTCTTTGGCTCAAATAAGACCTTAAAGAATTTTCGCCAAGTCTTTTAAATTCCACATGAAATTCTGAGTTTTTATTTATGAAGCCCAGTTTGAGAAGTACCGTTCAGCGCAGTGAAGGAACATGGGTTCCCACAGTGGCTGCCGTATGGATGGCTCTCAGTTTCCATCAAAGGCAGCACAAGTGCACCTGCCCAACAAATGAGAAAATTTCATTTATTCACAAATACTATCAGGTATCTATCAAGCGTCAGGCACTATTGTAGATGCTGAAGATATATCAGTGAAAATACTGCCGAAATAGCTTGCCTTCACAGAGGTTACATTCCAGCGAAGGGAGACAGAAAATACTCCAAATAACCAAGTAAACACATATAGTAATGTTGAAGTGTGAAAAGTACTATGAGGGAGAATAAAGAAAAATTAAAACGGCTAGAGGTTGCTAGGTGGTAGTGGATTGCCTTTTTAAATGCAGTTTGAGGGGGAATTCCCTGGCAGTCCAGTGGTTAAGACTCGGCTCCTTCACTGCCATGGGCCGGGGTTCGATCCCTGGTCAGGGAACTAAGATCCTCACAGCCAAAAAAAAAAAAAAAAAAAAATCATCATAATAAATGTAGTTTGAGAAGATATTAATGAGAAAGTGACATTTGACATTTGAGAACAAATTTGCCTAATATCAGAAGTCTTGAATGTGTGCATGCACACAAACACACTCAGACACACACACTCTAGGTAGGTAGGAGAGGGAGATACAATTCTAATATTATCAAAAGGTATAGCCTGAGGATCTGGATCAATTTGGAAACAGTGGTATCAGAGCTGCACATCTTGTGGTAATACCTAGAAGGAAAAGCCAGAAGCAAAGTTGTTACAACCTGACACTGGTAGGACAGTTGCAAAAGTGACCCTAAGGCTATAACTAAGTGGTAAATATAGATTAAATTGGCAGGATGAGCCTAACCACTAGGTAAAATAAATCATGGAGTGGAATAAGAGGGTTATAGAAGATAAGGAAATTTTCAATAAGCATATATTAAACACTTATGGTGTCTGAACGTATATTTTACAATGATATCTCACTTCATACACTAATAGCTTTAGGAGGTGCATAGGTTTACCCCCATTTGGCAGTTGAGGAAAATGAGACACAGAATGGTTAAGTGACATGTTCACTTGTTCCACAATAAACTTTATATAGTTTTCTTCTCTAGTCCAGTATCTAATTGAAGACCTTGCAATGCATTTCATTGTCATGAATCTTCATTCCGCTTTAGTATGGAATAGTTCCTGAGGTTTTCTTCATGTTTGTTGACCTTGATGTTTTTGAAGAGTCCAGGCCCATTGTAGAATGCCTATTAGTTTGTGTTTGTCTGATGTCTCCTTGTGGTTATTTCCATGTTCTTGTTTTTGTTGTTTGGAAATAATCGAACAGGAGTGTTGTATTCTCTTCAATGTATCAAATCAAGAATCACGTGGTTCCTCAGTATGATATCCTCAGTATTAGTGATATTAACTTTGATCACTTGGTAATATAGTGTTTACCAGGCTTCTCCACTGTGAAATTACTATTTTCCCCTCTTATAATAAATAATTTGTGGGGAGATACTTTGAGACCATATAAATATACTTTTCCCCATTAAGTGTTAAATCACTGGTTTAGGATCAATGAAGATTTTCTAACTTTATCATACCTCTATAGTTAGTTGGCATGCTCCTGTAAGGAAGAGTTCCCGTTCTCCCATATTTATGAATTTATTCATTTATTTAGTTATATTAGTATGCCTCATGATTTCTTACTCCATTTAAATATTTTGGTGCTCAATTTGTCTGACAATTGGCTAATGGGAGGCCTTCAGGCTGGCTCTTATGACCTTTTAATACATCCATGAAAAAGGGAACATTACTATGAAAGAGGGAACATTATTAACAACCTTACAGAAAAAAAGGGATTGTAAAGAAACAATTGTATGCCAACAAATTAGATAACCTAGGTGAAGTAGACAAATTCCCAGAAAGACACAAATGATCAAAATTGATTCAAGACAAAATAGACAATCTAAATAGACTAAAAATAAGAGATTGAATTAGAAATCAAAAAAATTCACCACGAAGAAAAGCCTAGGACCACATGGCTTCACTGGTGAATTCTATCAAACATTTAAAGATGAATTAATACCAGTTCTTCACAAACTCTTCATAAAAACAGAAGAGGAAGGTACACTTCCTAACTTCTTATATGAGGCCAGCATTGCCCTGAGAGCAAAATCATAAAATATATACAAGAAAACAAAGTAAAGAATACTATCCCTTACAAAAATGTAAAAATCCTCTTTAAAAATACTAGCAAACTGAATCCAGCAGCATATTAAAAAGGATTGTACACCATGACCAAATGACATTTAACCCAGAAGATGCAAGGTTGGTTCAAATACGCAAATAAATCAATGTAATACACCATACTAATAGAATGAAAGTGAAAAAACACAAGCTCATCTCAAAAGAAGCATAAAAAGCATTTGAAAAAATGCAACACCCTTCCATCATAAAAACATATAGCAAACTAGGAACAGAAGGGAATTAACTCCACCTGATAAAAGTTATTTGTGAAAAACCGATGGTGAACATCACACTTAATAGTGAAAGACTGAAAGCTCTCCCTGTGAAATCATGAGCAAGCAAGGATATTCTTGCTACTTCTGTTCATCATTGTATTAATGGTTCTGGCAAGGTTAAATAAATGGCATCCGGACTGGAAAGGAAGAAGTAAAACTATCTTTGTTGATGACATGGTCTTAAATGTAGAAACCTCTAAACAATCAATGAAAAATGCCTATTAGAACTAATAAGTTCAGCAAAATTGTAAGATAGAAAGTCAATACATAAATATCAGTTGTATTCCTATATGGTAGGAAATAACAATCCAAAAATGAAATTAAGAAAGCAATTCCATTTACAAGAGTATCACAAATATTAAATAATAGGATTAAATTTAACAAAGAAGAGTAAAAGTAGTACACTTAAAACTACAAATTTTGAGAATTCCCTGGCAGTCCAGTGGTTAGGACTCGGTGCTTTCACTGCCATGGGCCTGGTTTCGATCCCTGGTCAGGGAACTAAGATCCCAAAAGCCCCATGGTGCTGCCAAAAAAAAAAAATTACAAAATATTGCCACCTCCCCCCCCGCAAAAAAAAATAAAATGAAAAAGACTTAAATAAATGGAAAGGCATCCTTTGTTCATAGATTAGAAGATTTAATATCATTAAAATGGAAATACTCCTCAAATTTATCTAGAGTCAGTATCATCCCTATCAACATTCCAACTGCCTCTCTTTGCAGAAATTAACAAGATGACCCTAAAATTCATATGGAAATGCAAGAGACCAGAATACTCAAAATAATCTTGACTGTGGTGAGCAAAGTTGGAAGACTCATATTTCTGAATTTCAAAACTTACTACGAATCTATGGTAATCAAGTCTCTATGGTGATACTAATACAAAGATAGACATGTAGATCCATGGAATAGAATTTGGAGTCCATAAATAATCACATTTATTAGTGGTCAATTGATTTTCAATAAGGCTGCCAAGGCAATTTAATGGGGAAAAGGACAATTGTTTGTTTTGTTTTTAACAAACGATGCTGGGCCAACTCAATAACTGCATGCAAAAGAATAAAGTTGGACTACTACCTTACACCATATAAAAAAATAACTTGAAATGGATCAAAGACCAAAATATAAAAGCTAAACGTATAAAATTCTTACAAGTAAACAGGTATAACTCTTCACAGTCTTGGATTAGGCAATAGTTCCTTAGATATGACACTCAAAGCATGAATGACAAGAGAACAAATATATAAATTGGACTTCATTAAAATTAAAAACCTTTTTGAATGAAAGGATAGTATCAAGAAAGTGAAAAGACAACCCCCAAATGGGAGAAAATATTGGGAAATCATATATCAGATAAGGATTTAATATCCAGAATATATAAAGAACTTTTACAATTCAACAAAAAGTAAATATCCCAATTAAAAAATGGGCAAGGATCTGAATAAATATTTCTCTAAAGAAGATATACAAATGGCCAATAAGTACCTGAAAAGATTCTTGACATCATTAGTTACCAGGAAAATGCAAATCAAAATCACTATTAGATGCCACTTCACAGCCCCTCTTATGGTTTTTATATAGTCAATATAAAAGTGCACTTATTTTACCTACATATTTTCTTTTTCATTACTCTGCATTTGTTTCTGCACCTCTCTTCCCTCCTGGATCATTTTTTTTAATCTGCCAGAATGATTTTCTTTAATCTTGTTTTTAAAGATTTCTTAGAGACATATTTTTAGTTTTTATTTGTCTCAGAATATTTTTATTTTACCTTCTTTATTAGTGAATACTTTTTCTGGGTATAGACTTTTAGTTTGACCATTGTTTTCCTTCATTTCTTTGAATGTAACATATCACTGCTTTCTGAATACTGCTCTTTCTGTGAGTCATATTATTCAAACAAAATGAGATATAGAACACAATATTTATGTATGTAACAGAACACAAAAACCTACATTTTCATCGTCATGTAAAAATATTTTATCTCTTTTAATAAATAAAGGAGAGCCCCTGGGTTTGCATTTTCTAAATTAATATTTATTCATAATTGATGTTATACTTTTATCTATGAAGACTAATTTCAAGTAGATGAACTGTGAGGGTTCATAATCTTAGTTTTGGAAATTACTCAGGGAATAATTGGCCCTTCCTATTGACTCATAAGTGACAGAAATCCTGCCGAAGATACCCTGAGATCCCTCTTGAGTATCAAGAGGTACTTGGTATGGTGACCATAGCTCAGGCACACCACTGGTTGAAAGAAAAACTCAGATTCTTCATTGAACACAGGCAGAGCAAATGAAAAGAAGGTAGGCAGTATGCCCTTAAGGAGTTTGTAGTTTAATGTAAACAACAGTTTCATTAGCGACAGGGATGCAACAGAAAATAAATAGTGTAGTACTGTTGAAAAACAAATAGATTATCTTCCAGAGCTTACAGGTAGATAGTGGGTCCAGAAAGCTTCCTGAAGATCGTGACCATCCAAGTTGTCTTATGTGAAATCTTAAAAATAGCCAACCGTCCTGCCTCATGTCCACGCTACTCTTTATTCTGTCATAAAACACAAGCCTTTCCTTAACCCCATGTTATTTTAGAGTTCCTCTGTTTCGAAGATCCACCTTTGCACTGTTGTCCTTCCTCAAACTCTGGGGCCTTTAAGATCTCACTAAATGTTAAATCAGCACATGCCATCATCATCCTGACTGAATCTTCCCTCTACCTGATAAAACTAAGATTCCATATCCCCTATAGACACTGATTTCTGGTAATCCTTTTTAGCAGATGCTTATTTTAAGGTAGGAAGTCAGCTTCTTCATCCTTTTCCTCCTAGGCACCTCTTCTAACTATCACTCTACACTCACTTAAACCCAGCCTCTCATTTACAGCAGGGGCTAAATGTGCACAACAAACAATCAGATGGCCTGGAAGAAAATTCTGCTGTACTGCTTACTGAAAGTTTATTTGACCTTTCAGTGCTCATTTGTAAACTGGGGAGAAGAGCAGTATATCCCCCATAGGGACATTTTGAGGATTAAGTTAATATTATATATGTATTAGTTCCTGGCTCACAGAAAGTGCTTAATAAATGTTAGCAGTTATAATGGTTATTGTTTGAAGCTTATGATGCCCAGCAATAAAACTTTCCCCTGCCCTCTTTTCACCATCTGTTTAGTCACTCATCACAATTTGAGTGACTTGGCCACCTGGTGCACAGTCTTTGCTTTACCCTAATAATCTGCTTTCACTCCTGGTCACATGCAGAAATATCCATCTGACATCTTTGCACCTGGGATCTTCCCATTTCTGGATCTTACTACTCTCTGAACTTAAACTTCTGTGCCTTCTGTAATTTAGGCCCTTCATTTAATCCTTCAGTTTGTTAAGACAACAGACCTTTGCTTTTCTATGTTCTCCCATATCAATGAGCTTTCAGATTCACCTTTTTTTATATAGAGCGTTCTGGCCAATACCCTCATCTCCTCTCTCCCTCTGTCCCTAAATGATTCCATGAGGCTGGATAAATACAAACATCTGCCTTCATTTATCTTGCTTTGGGACTATTGAATATTACTAGTGAACATTAGACAAACCTGAAATTTGGTGCTACTTTAGGTACATGATCACCATTGTCTATAGGGGCATTAGTATTTCCTGATAACCTTTCCAAATTGTCCTGTTTTATCCTATTTCTATTTTTCTTTCCATTCTCATTTAAGAATATAACTATTTAGAGAAATTTTCCTTAATACCAAGCTAGTTGGATGTTCCTCCTCCATGCTATTATAGTATCCTACTTTATCTCTATCACAGCTCACATCAAACTGGGTGGTAATTTCTTCCTTTATTATCTCAATCTACCACTAGACTGTGAGTTCCTTAAGGACAGTGTACTAGGTTGAATAGTGTTGTCTCAAAATTCATATCCATTTGGATCCTCAGAACGTGACTTATTTGGAAATAGTCTTTGCAGATATAACTGGTTAACTTAAGATGAGGTCATATTGGATTAGGATGGACTCCAAATCTAAAAACTGGTATTCTTATAAGAAAACCATATAAAGACACAGAGACACACAGAGCAGAAGACTCTGTGATGACATAGGTAGAAACTAAAGTGATGAATTTGCAAGTCAAGGAATGCCAAGGATTGCCAACAACAACCAGATTCTAGGAGAGGGGCATGGAACAGATTTTCTTCAGAGCCTCGAGAAGGAACCAACACTGCTTATATCCTAATTTTGAAGGTCTGACCTCCAGAACTGTGAGATAATAAATTTCTATTGCTTAAGCAAATACTGAAGCCTACAAAACTAGTACAAACTGGGACAATATCGTTTATATCTATACATTTAGCTTCTACCTTGGAGCATGGCACAAGGTGGGTTCTTAGGAAATGATTGTTGAAGGAATGATCAAAGCAAAAGGGAGATCTTACATGCAAGCTTGGTACTAGGACTAGGATTGACTAGTCTAGCTTGTTGAGTATGAGGCAGATAGAGCCCCAAACATTAGATTAAAAAGAGCACTTGGCAGCCCTGCTTGTGGCCCTCTGCTTAAGGGGACTTTGGGAGATGCGAGAGAGAAACTTGCCTGACCTTTGTATCCTAATCTAGTTGGGTGGATTCATACATACGGACCGAAGAGATGGAGCATCAGAACAGGAAACTGGAAAGTAATATGGCCAGTGCCTGACGCTGGTGGAAGACCAGAGTCTGAGCTTCAAGCCAAGTATTAGGAGGGGAGAGTAGGAGGGTCATCGCCAATGGAGAACAGGGATCCAGCATAAGGGAGAGCAGAGAAGTTTGCTAATTCTTAGCCACAAGGTGAATACATTTCAACACAGATAAAACAGTCATGTCAGGAAAATGTAGCAAGAGACAAGAAAGAATTTGTTACTGGAGTTCCCAGAATTCTATAACTGGAGAAACACTCTATGCTTCTATCATTTTACGACCTTAGCCTTCATAAAATTGAGCGCCAATTGTGATTCAATTACCTAGACCCAGGGGCCTGGGGAACTTGCAGAGTGAATGAGAATTCACTTCTAGGCACCCAGAAAAGCTTAACCTCTCTAATTCAGATGAGAATTTGGCTAAAAACACTTAGCTCTTCTTGCCTTGAGAGCCAAACACAACCATCCTATTTTACTAGCAAATGTTATTAAAGGGAAGCATTTGTTTGGAACTGCTGGCCAGTCATTTTTCTGCTCTTTTTGTTTGCTTCATCTTTTTACAAATGCATCCCTGGGCTAAAAGCCATTCTTGTTTTCCTTTTGCTAGAATCCTAAATCCAAACAAATAAAAGATGCTCTTTGGCATAATGAAACATGAAGCCATCTCAGTAATTAGTGCAGCCCATGGATTCAAACAAAACAAGAGGACTGCTAGACTGGAACCTGGAAGTCTTGTTGAAGACAATACCATCCAAGAATCTGTCGTTTTCTCGTTTGAGGATCAGTGGCAGGAGAAACCCATCATAATTTCCCTTTGAGCCTTTGAAAATCCCATCTGGGAGTTTTGATTCATTCATATCACTGCCTCATCTGTTGGCAGATGGGCTCAGGAGTCTCCTCACTGCTGATATGCCACTGTTGAGACACAGATTTGGCAAGCCAAGCAAAGAGAAAGTCAGGAATTGAGGTTGGTTTGCCACAGGCAAGCTGAAATATGGAAGGGATTAGAGAGAGCAACTGAAAAAAACCTAGGGATATAAGGAAGGGAAGGAAGTTAGTGGAATTCAAGCTGCTGGATAGTGGCAGCTCCCATGTTTCTGGAAACAAGGGACTTAGGGGCATCAATATGAATGCAAAGGAAATTAAGGATAGCAGAGAACTGTAATGAAGCTGTAACAATGTAGTTAGATTGCAAAACTAAGAGCAGCAGGGCTGTGTTCTTACAATGTGCTATACACTGCTATAAGTGCTTTATGTATACTGACTCATTTGATTGTCACAAGGCTGGGACTGTTACTTTCATTTACAGATGAGGAAATTGAAGCAAGCTCACACAGTTAGAAAGTGGCAGTTCTGGGGCCACAGATTCCAATGACATGGCCCCAGGATCTATTCTTTCAACCCCCAAGCTATGTTCTCTCTCATACTCTATGTCTATTTGTATTTGTTTAGCTGGTCATGGAGATAACATATGATCCATCTTTGCCACCTATGACTGCTAGCTTAAGGTCAGGAATCGTGGAGGGTGATGGCTAGGCTGACCACATAATTTATTGAATTATAATTATATCATTTGGAAGCATTTCTATACTGATCAACAACTGATTTATTTGTAGATGTATAAAATTGTTCTTTTATTTTTTTAAATTTATTTATTTATTTTTTATTTTATTTTTTTGGCTGTGTTGGGTCTTCGTTTCTGTGCGAGGGCTTTCTCTAGTTGCGGCAAGCGGGGGCCACTCTTCATCGTGGTGCGCGGGCCTCTCACTGTCGCGGCCTCTCTTGTTGCGGAGCACAGGCTCCAGACGCGCAGGCTCAGTAGTTGTGGCTCACGGGCCCAGTTGCTCCGCGGCGTGTGGGATCTTCCCAGACCAGGGCTCGAACCCGTGTCCCCTGCATTGGCAGGCAGATTCTCAACCACTGCGCCACCAGGGAAGCCCAAATTGTTCTTTTAAATAAAGCTTTCCATAATTATTTCTAAGACAAAATAATGATGTATTTCTATGTACCTTAAAACAACATTTAAAAATTTATATTGATTATCTGAAATAAAAAACATTAAACAAAATAATGCAGTCTTGGCATACACTTATGTATCTTAATCAATTTTGTAACCTTGTGTAGCTCACTGGTATTTTTATTTTTGGTTGCATTGGGTCTTTGTTGCTGTGCGTGGGCTTTCTCTAGTTGTGGCGAGCGGGGGCTACTCTTCGTTGCAGTGCTTGGGCTTCTCATTGCGGTGGCTTCTCTTATTGTGGAGTACGGGCTCTAGGCGCGCAGGCTTCAGTAGTTGTGGCACGTGGGCTGAATAGTTGTGGCTCTCAGGCTCTAGAGCACAGGCTCAGTAGTTGTGGCGTACGGGTTTAGTTGCTCCATGGCATGTGGGATCTTCCCGGACCGGGGATCGAACCCATGTGCCCTGCATTGGCAGGCGGATTCTTAACCACTGCACCACCAGGGAAGTCCCCTCACTGGTGTTTTTAAGATTGTATTTTTTATTGTGATCTTATTTTTTCAAATAAAACTGTTTGAAACTTACTTCCAGGTTGCATGTTATGATTAATAATTTTCACGTTATTACATTTCAATTAATCATTCTCTGTTGACCATAATTTTTTAAATGAAAAAGTACTGTATTTATAAGTGCTGAGATACTTGGTAATTACAAAGATAATATTTACATTTAGTAGTCTAAATGGAAGTTATTCATAATTCTATTTTTTGTAATAAAATTGATATCTGTATTTCCACAGGACTGTTGTTTTGCTTCAAACAAGTTTATCGTTCTTTGAAAAATATTTTTACAACTAAAATCTCATCAAATTCTTTTGAGTGTTTCACCAAATGTAGATACTGTAAAACCAGAGACCATTTCAATTTCATTCTTCTCTGGCGTTGAATATCAATTTACTGAAATAAAAATAGGAGCTCTATCAAAAGATTCTTCCCACAGTTGAGATATTTGAAAGAGTAATTACAGAATTTAAAAATTAAATCTTCAACATCATTTGAATTCTCTTTGTTTAATTTGTTCAGCTTCACGTTCACTTTTACAGGATTAAATTTAAATGCCTTCCTGTTTGCAAGCTTTGCTTTCAAGTCTCAATTTGCTGAAAGCACAAAGGCTGGATTTTTTTGGTACCCCATTTTTTGAGTATACTGATTAAAGTTTTACAGCTGAGTTTTAATAAAATGCATGGTAGATTTAGAAAATTCATTTTAACATGATTAATACCGTTGTAGGGCATTTTAGTCAATTTACAAAGTAGTTCTTCAAAAGCTCCAACATTTCTAAAATTTGACTGATGTTAAGCAACAGTGAAAGCATGTGTCGCCACGCTGAATTTTTGTAGTCAACATTTTTGTCACAATGATTCTGTAATTCAGTTACTTTGTGTATCTTGACTATAGTTTATGTATTTTGATTACAGTTTTTACAGAAATATTTGTTTCATTGTATAACTTTGAGTTACTGTCTACTGTCCTTTCATTTCAAACTGAAGGCCTTTTATAGTGTGTCATGTAGGGTGGGTCTTTCCTCAGCTTTGATTTGTCTGGGAATGCCTTAATTTCTCCTTCATTTTTGAAAGATCATTTTGCCAGATTAGAATTCTTGGTTTTAAGTTTTGCTTTTCTTTTAGTTCTTTGAATATGCCATCCTTCTGGCATCTATATTTTCTTTTGTAAAATGGGTTATTATTCTTATTAAGGATTTCTTGTACATGGTAAATTGTTTTTCTCTTATTGTTTTCAAGATTCCTTTTGTCTTGTCTTTTGACAATTTGATGACAGTTGTCTCAGTGTGGATCTATTTGAATTTGTTCTACTTAGACATCATGAAGCTTTGTGGGTTTGTAAATTAATATCTTTCATCAAATTTGGAAGGTTTTTGGCTATGATTTTTTTCAAATATTTGTTCTCCTCCTTTCTTTCTCTCTTTTATTTCTGGGACTCCCTTAATACATAACCTGGTCTGCTTGATGGTGCCCCACAGATTCCTTAAGTTCTCTTAACTTATTTATTCTATTTTCTTTCTGCTCCTCAGACTGGTTAAAATCAATTACAGTTTCATTGATTCTTTTTTTTTTTTTCCTGCCTGCTAAAATCTACTGTTCAATCCCTCTAATGAAATTTTTACTTCAGTTATTGTACTTTCCAACTCCAGAATTTCCATTTGGTTCCTTTATTTGTACATAGTTTCCTTAGCTTTTTGATAATATTTAAGACAGTCACTTTAAAATGACTTTTCTTTTTCCTAGTAAGTCCAATATCTGAACTTCCTCTGGGATGGTTTCTGTCAATTTATTTATTTATTTTCCTTGAATGGAGCATCCTTTACTGTTTCTTTTTATCTCTGTGATATTTTTTTGTTGTTGAAAACTGAACATTTAAATATTTTATATTAAACAATATTATAATGTGGTAACATTGGAAATCAGATTCTCCTCCTTTTCTAGGGTTTTCTATTTTTGATTGTTGGAGGCTGCAATTATCTATTTGTTTAATGATTTTTCCAGGCTATTTTTGCACAAACTATATTCTGTGTTGTGTGTGGTCCCTGAAGTCCTTGTTTCTTTAGCTTCTGTCAGTGTTTTGACAGAAATTTTCTCAAATGCCAGAAACTAAAAATAAAACAAAAATGACAAAACAAAACCACTTCTCCTAGACTTTCTGGATTGGTTCTCTGTTGGGCCACTCCTTCAACACTTAGTCAAACTGCTTTCACTGAGCATAAATATCAGCCAGTGGTGGAAGTTTAGGGTCTTCTCAGGTATTTTCTGAGCATGCATCCAGTCATGCATATGTTGCTTTTGAGTGTCTTAATTTTCTAAAGGAATTCCCTCTCCAGCTTTTCCTCCAAGATTTAGGTGATCTATTGTGTGTCTAAACTGTAATCTTTTGCCCCAGATCCTGAAAAAAATCAAGTGAGTTGAATGAAGTAATTCAAATTTCCATGGCATTTACCTGTTTTGTGTTGACACATTTCTTTCAACTCATGTTTTCAGCCTAAGAGGAATAAAAAAAAAAGTTTTTTATTCCTGATTTACAGATGGTTCTGATAATGTGCCCATATCAGCCAGTTTTTATCACCCCAATCAGGAGTAGCCATAAATTACAGTGGGGAAAATATATTCTCTCATTGGGCAAATCTTTGGGCATTGAATTTGTTTTCTCACTTTGAAAGAAGAAATAGTCAGAGGTATAGATGTACACTGCTTCATGGGCAATGGCTAATGTTATATCTATTGGTTAGAAATTTGGAATGACAAGATTTGAGGATTAGTGACAAGGAGTCTGGAAAAGACGTGCAGGTGTGCCTTATTTTGTTGGGCATCACATTATTGTGCTTTGCAGATATTGCATTTTTTACAAATTAAACTTTTGTGGCAACCCTGCATTGTCAGATGATGGCTAACTTTTTTTTTAGCAATAGGTTATTTCTTAGTTAAGGTGTGTAAATTGGTTTTTTAGACAAAATGCTATTGCATGCATAATACACTACAGGAGAGTGTAAACATGACTTTTACATGCACTGGGAAAACAGAAAATTTGTGTAACTTGCTTTATTGTGATATTTGCCTTATTGCAGTGGTCTGGAACCAAACCCCCAGTATCTTCAAGGTATCCTTGTATATGGAAAGCTCTCTCAAAATGGAGGATTTTTGTTTTGTTTGTGTGAATGTACACCAAAGGTAATCCTTTGTAGAGGGGTCTTTTAATAATCAGGGTGAGAAAATTACAAAATCCTGGCTGTAGTTGACCACTTTCCTCAGTCAGTAAAGTACTTGTTCACAGGACTCAAGAATAAAGTAACCAGAGTAGCAGGGATGAAAGATTACATGTGGGCTAAACAATGTAGGTTTCCCCTGACCAAAACTTACTTATCCATCTTTTATTTTATGTGTCTACCTGCTAATGATAGAGACCAATATTGAGCTTCCAATACAACCACAATCTACAGGGGAATCAGTTGTCTACCTAGTGGTGGGTTAATTTCAATGACCTCCTCCATCATGAATAGGCTTTCTATCATGAATGTATTTGTACTCAGTAGAAAGCCTTTTGCTTTAGATATGGACTTGCCTTAATATCCTAATATTTTTGCCAGCATCACCATCCATAGATTTATGGAATGCCTTATTCACTAACATTTTATCCCAAACAATATTGCCTCTTGTCAAGGAACTATTTCTATCCTGTTTTCCAAAGCAGTTTTATCAATATATGCTCCTGTTGAAAGTAGGTGAGAATCTTCATTGATACGCATCCTCATCAACACTGGCTATTGTTCAGCTCCATTTATGGGTAAACAGTTTGTCATTTTCTGGTGAAATTGAAAGTGAGAATACCTTATAGCTTAGCAAATCATTTCAGCAATATATACTCTAAAATACTCGAGAAAGTTTATGCTAAGATACATATACAAATGCTCGTGTCAGTATCATTCATGATAACAAATAAATGGAAACAATCTATATGTACATCAACAGTAGAACAGATAAATAAATATTGGTTTATTCACACAGTACAATACTGGGAAGCAATGAAAATAAATGAATTAGAGTTATAGGTTTCAGTGTGAATAAATCTCAAAAACATAATATTAAGTCAAAACTGAAGAATATACACTTTATGATTCTATGTGTATAAAGTTCAAGAAGAGACATTCTCTCTATGTATATATTTTAGCAAGTGTTAGAATCTATAAAAAAGAGAAAGGGAATGGTTAGCACAAAATTTAAGGTAGTGTTTTCCTTTGGGAGGTTGATGAAATGGAGTAGGGCCCATATGGACTTCTGTGATACTGTAAAAGTCTATTTGTTTCTTTTTTTTTCCTTTAACATCTTTATTGGAGTATAATTGCTTTACAGTGTTGTGTTAGTTTCTGCTGTATAACAAAGTGAATCAGCTATATGCATATGCACAACCCCATATCCCCTCTCTCTTGCACCTCCCTCTCACCCTCCCTGTCCCACCCCTCTAAGTGGTCACAAAGCACCGAGCTGATCTCCCTGTGCTATGAAGCTGCTTCCCACTAGCTATCTATTTTACGTTTCATAGTGTATATATATGTCCATGCCACTCTCTCACTTAAATTTACCAAGGCTTGATTTGTGACCCCAGATATGAAGAATGTTTGGAGAATGTTTCATGAGCACTTGAGAAGAAAGTGTATTCTGTTGTTTTTGGATGGAATGTCCTATAAATATCAATTAAGTCCCTCTTGTTTAATGTGTCATTTAAAGCTTGTGTTTCCTTATTGATTTTCATTTTGCATGATCTGTCCATTGGTGAAAGTGGGGTGTTAAACTCCCCTACTATTATTATGTTACTGTTGATTTCCCCTTTTATAGCTGTTAGCATTTGCCTTATGTATTCAGGTGCTCCTATGTTGGGTGCATAAATATTTATAATTGTTATATCTTCTTCTTGGATTGATCCCTTGATCATTATGTAGTGTCCTTCTTTGTCTCTTGTAATAGTCTTTATTTTAAAGTCTATTTTGTCTGATATGAGAATTGCTACTCCAGCTTTCTTTTATTTCCATTTGCATGGAATATCTTTTTCGATCCCCTCACTTTCAGTCTGTATGTGTCCCTAGGTCTGAAGTGGGTTTCTTGTAGACAGCATATGTACAGGTCTTGTTTTTGTCTCGATTCAGCCAGTCTGTGTCTTTTTTTGGAGAATTTAATCCATTTATATTTAAGGTAATTATCAATATGTATGTTACTATTACCATTTTCTTAATTGTTTTGGGTTTGTTTTTGTAGGTCTTTTCCTTCTCTTGTGTTTCCTGCCTAGAGAAGTTCCTTTAGCATTTGTTGTAAAGCTGGTTTGGTGGTGCTGAATTCTCTTAACTTTTGCTTGTCTGTAAAGGTTTTAAGTTCTCCATCAAATCTGAATGAGATCCTTGCTGGGTACAGTAATCTTGGTTGTAGGTTTTTCCCTTTCATCACTTTAAATATGTCTTGCCACTCCCTTCTGGCTTGCAGAGTTTGCTGAAAGATCAGCTGTTAACCTTATGGGGATTCCCTTATATGTTATTTGTTGCTTTTCCCTTGCTGCTTTTAATATTTTTTCTTTGTATTTAATTTTTGATAGTTTGATTAATATGTGTCTTGATGTGTTTCTTTTTGGGTTTATCCTGTATGGTACTCTCTGTGCTTCCTGGACTTGATTGACTATTTCCTTTCCCATGTTAGGGAAGTTTTTGACTATAATCTCTTCAAATATTTCCTCATACCCTTTCTTTTTCTCTTCTTCTTCTGGGACCCCTATAATTTGAACGTTGGTGCGTTTAATGTTATCCCAGAGGTCTCTGAGACTGTCCTCAATTCTTTTCATTCTTTTTTTCTTTATTCTGCTCCCTGGCAGTTATTTCCACCATTTTATCTTTCAGCTCACTTATCCATTCTTCTGCTTCAGTTATTCTGTTATTGATTTCTTCTAGAGTATTTTTAATTTCATTAATTGTGTTGTTCATCACTGTTTGTTTGCTCTTTAGTTCTTCTAGATCCTTGTTAAATGTTTCTTGTATTTTCTCCATTCTGTTTCTGAGATTTTGGATCATCTTTACTATCATTACTCTGAATTCTTTTTCAGGTAGGTTGCCTATTTCATCTTCATTTATTTGGTCTTGTAGGTTTTTACCCTCCTCCTTCGTCTGTAACATTTTTTTTGTCGTTTAATTTTTTTTTTTGATGTGTGGTGCTGTATTCCTGTCTTACTGGTTATTTGGCCTGAGACATCCAGCACTGGAGTTTGCAGGCAGTTGGATAGAGCTGGGTCTTGGTGCTGAGATGAGGACCTCCGGGAGGCCTCACTCCGATTGATATTGCCTGGGGTCTGAGGTTCTCTGTTAGTCCAGAGGTTTGGACTTGGAGCTCCTACCACAGGAGCTCAGGCCCCACCTCCAGCCTAGGAACCAAGTTCCCGCAAGCTTTGTGGCATGGTTAAAAAAAAAAAAAAAGGAAGAAAGAAATAAAAAAGGAGCAGTACAATATCGAAGAATAAAAAACAAAAAAAAATTAGAAAGATAAAAAATATATTAGGAAAAATAAAACTGTAATTGAAACAACTGCATCAAGGTAAAATAAAACCACAACAGAAAAACGAAAAAAAACGGGAGAGGGGGGGACAAGCCAAAAGGAGAGATCACTAACGAAGTATAAAGAATAAAATAAAGTTAGAAAAATAGAAGATTTATTAGGAAAAATAAAAATATAAAAGTATCAACAACAATGAATCAACAAGGTAAAACAGAACCCCAATCTAAAAGAGGAAAAAAGAAAAGAGAAGAAAAAAACCCCAAAAAAACAAAGAACAAAAAAAATCCCTTGGCTGTGTGGGCGAAGTTTAGGTAGAGGTGGAACTTAGGCAGGGGCGGGGTTTAGGGTGGGGCAGGATCTAGGTGGGTGGGGGTGTGACGTTTGAGTGTGGGGCAGGGCCTCTGCTTAGGACCTGCACAGAAAGGAAGAGGCAGCACGTGGAAAGGAGGGCCTCTGGAGTGTGGAGTTCCGGAGTTTGGAGGTAGGGCCCTGAGTGAGGGTGTGTGGGTGGGGTTTAGGCCCCGCTGGTTGGAGGGGGTCTCCGAGTGTAGAGGTGGGGCCCTGGGTGTGGGTGTAGGGGCGGGGCTTGGGCTCTGTGCTGCAGGAGGGAGGCTCCGAGGGCAGAGGATTAGGCCCAGGAGCCCAACAGGCTTCCCGGTGCCTGAGTGGACAGGGAAAGCACTGGCCCCGTTCCCTTCTGTTCCTTCATGCCCCTCCCCCGCCATCTCCCCCAGGGTCTCCCCCGTCCCTCCTGGACCCCTAACCGTGGGTGGCTACCACTGGGTGTAGGAACTCCTCCCCTCCCCCAGCCACCCCTCAGGGGTGCTGGTCCCGGAGGTCTGGCCTTCACTTTTGCTCCCCCTTCCCTTCCTCCCACTCCTTCAGGACCCACGTGCCTGGAGGGGGCCTCAGTGGGCAGAGGATCAGGCCTGGGATCTCAGCAGGTTCCTGGGGGTCCAAGTGAGCAAGGGAAACCTGACCATGCTCCCTTTTGATCCTCTGCCCTCCCAGTGGTTCCCCAATTTCCCCCTTCAGACGTGGGATCCCTTCCCCTCCCCCAGCCACCCCTCAGGGGTGCCAGTCCCCTCTGGCCTCCACTTCTCCTCCCCCTTCACTCCCCCCATGCCCCACGTCCTACCTGGTCTCTGGGGGTTCCCCCCGTCCCCTTAGGTGTCCGTGGTCCCCCACTAGTGCCTGGTAGGTGCCCTAGTTGTGAGGAGACGTGAATTCCACGCCCTCCTAGTACACCATCTTGACTCCCTCCTCCTATTTGTTTCTTGAGTGGTAGGTATATACATCATCATTTTATTGTTTTCTTTAAACCATATTTACCAAAGACTACATCTGTGTTGACCAAACCTTTTCCTCTTCCTGGGTACATAGGAACACAGCAATTCTTAGCCCCTTGTTAAGGCATTTGGGTATCCCATGCCATCAGTTTCAGCCAATGAAATGTGAGTGATGCACATCACTTCCAGGCTGAGGCAGGGAAAGATACAGCATTGTCTTTCTGGCACTATCTTCTCCTGTTATGTTGGCTTCATGTTGAGACAGAGACTGCTTAGACCTCTTAAGTCTTAGATGTCTTCCTGCTGTGAGGGGGTGCCCTGGAGAATCTCTGGACCTGCAGTGGACTTTGTGTGAGTGAGAACTATAGTTTATGCGCTAAGCTACTGAGATGTAGGTGTTTGTTACTGCAGCACAAACTAGGCTTTTCTATCGAATGCAACATACTTACATGATTTCTTTATTTATTCTTGTGCATATAATAAATTTCCCAATATAAAAACTAAGCTCATGTTTTGGAACCAAATATGGAGAGAGAAGTTGTGAGGGGCAGGATCACTTACAGTTCCATTCTGTAGTAGGTATGCTCCTTATTCAAATAACTTACCTTCCTGGAGCCTCAGTTGCTTCATTTAAAAAATTGAATAAAGTAACTACCTTACAGGGTTGTCTGGGCATTACGTGGGATAATGTGTGTTACTGGCATAGTGAAATGCCAAGGACACAGTGGATATTAAAAGAATAATATTAATTTTAATTAATTAAGGAAGTAAGAGAAGATATAAAATAGGTAAAAGGCCCTTGGTTTCTTAAATGAAGATATTGTAGTCTCTTGACTTAGCTAAAACTGAAAGAAATGGAGGCAGAAAGAACTGAAACAAATATCAGTCAAAGGGAAAAGCCAAGTAAACCTCAGGTAGGCTGGTTAGGATTTTCCATCTTCCCCTCTATGATCTGGTTAATGCAGTATTGAGAAAAGGTGAGGGTCATCACAAGCGTGATTTTGCGTCATGATTATCATCCCCAAACCGAGTGCTAAGTATGCTAAGAAATTAATTGTGACTTAGGACCAGACTGTCAGCATTATCTCCTTTCTGAGATCTTTGTGGTTAGAGCTGTGATTAGTGGGCTTCAGGGTGGGTTTAGCCACTGATCTGTCCTGGGTCATTCAGTCCTCAGTCACCGATAAGGTCTCATCTTTCTCTCTGTGTACTTTCCTGGACAACTTTTCCCTTTCCTCACTTCAGCCCCGACCCCCCAGGGTCCTAGCAGCTTTGCAAAGAGCTAGGATTTCTAGACCAGTGGTTCTCAAAGTTGAACACGCCTAAGAATCATCTGGAAGGCTTGTTAAAACACAGCTTGGCTTCTCCCTCAGGACTTTGAACCCATTAGGTTATACTGGGTCCCAAGAATTTGCATTTTGAACAAATTCTCCAGTGACTCTGATGCTGTAGGCCTGGGAACCCCACTGTGAGAACAGCTGCCTAAGAGCATCTACTGATGTTCTCTGATGCTCAGAAAGTTGCAGAAAGCAGGAGCCCCAGGCATATTGGAGGACTAGATTCTCCATAAGCAACGGTGACTTAGTTATATCTTTCTCTGGGTTTTGTGGTCTGGGGCTAGATGTCTACCCTCATAAGTCAGAAGTCATCCCAGCATCTACTTTGACCTCTTTCAGGTGACTCAGCTAAATAGCAGAGAGTGATGGAAGAAATCAGGGAAGAGAACTGAAGCTGGACTCCTTGAAATAGACTTTTTCATGATAAAATTTGTTATTCTCTGTATTTCTCAGAAGCTATCATTGCAGGCTGCTTGTGGGAGTGACCCTTTTTAGGAAGGGGAGAAGGAAGTTCTGGACACCCTGTGGGACCCTCCCAGCTCTAATTTCCCTCATTGTAATGAACACTGAAGGGTACTGGGATCAGCTTTTTACCCAAGGGCCTGCATGGTTCTGTAGGAATCCTTTTCCGCTGTGGCACGTTTGGTCTGTGGGGAGAGGATGGATGCTGGTGGCAGACTTGCTGACAGTAAGCCACGTTCAGGCTGGCCTCACATCATCTGATTCCCAAGGGAACCACGTGCCCTCCTTCTTCCCCAAGGTCGCACGAGGAACAGCCAGGGCTGATGGCCGCCCCCAGTTACAGCCCTTCAGGGTAGGCTCAGTGGAAGAATGTGATTCCATTAAAACACAACCGTCCCCCTGGGACAACTGAAGGAGACAATAATAATCTTTAGATCCAACCCTGAAGTTTAAGGAAATTACCGAGAATTAAAAACATGTCAGCACATTTTGCAAAAGAACTAGACTGAGTCCAAGCTAGTTAGGGAAGCTGGAATGAAGAGGAAAACTTAAGATTTCTTGAGCACTTTCTAAGTACCTGGTGATTTAAATATGTTCTCTAATTGCACATTCAGGGAAATTCTGGAAACTAGAATTTATCCTCTTAATTATATGAGGAAGTAAACTGGGGTCAGAGAGAGTAATTGATTTGCTGAAGTTTGGTGAGCAGTAGGGCATGGCTATGAAGCCCAAACTGGCCTGGCTGCACAGCCGTGTCTGTGACCACATGACCCTGCTTTCCAAAATGTTAGGCCTCATTTGGATCAGAATTAAGCTGGCCATCAGGAAACAGAATACCTATACACACTGAGCCTGTGTCTTTAATTTTCTATGGAGTATCCACACATTTGCCAAACTCCACACTTTGGCCATGGTGCAAATGGAATATTCCACTTGTGTTATCCTTGAAGATGGAGGAAAGGGGCCATGACCCAAGGAATGTTGGCAGTTTCTACCAGTTGGAAAAGGCAAGGAAATGGATTCTCCTCTAGAGCCTCCCGAGAGACCATAACCCTACCAACCTTTTGATTTTGCCCCTATAAGACTTATTTCAGACTTCTGACCTCCAGAAGTATAAAATAATAATTTTGTATTATTTTAATCCACTAAGTTTGAGGGAATTTTTTCTAGCAGCAATAGGAAACTAATATATTCTCATTCCCAAAGCAAGGAACAGTGAACTGGATCCAGAGAGATGAGTGAACTCCAAACTGAGAAGGGCTTGATCCTCCAGGCAACTTAACCCTCTAATCCAGGGACATTTATCCCTTCCCTCTGCTTTTATCTCAGAATATTTCAGCATCTAGCAAAAGACACATCTAAAACCCTGGTTACTTAGTTCTAAACCAGTTTCACTACTAGAGCCCTCCTTCCTCACTTCTCCCTCAACATTCACCATTGTATTCATTGGGCAATCCAAAGAACCATTCCCAAACCAGAGCTACTTTATGCCAGACTTCTCAAACCCTTAACTGGCCCCAGACTACAACCTCTTGTCTCACTTTTCACTCCTTTTAAAAACCCATCACCTTGTGATTTCTCAGATCAGATCATTCTTCCAGATATCAAATGTAGCATCTCAATTTGGATGTCCTGTAGGAACTTAATTTTATAACTGAAATATACCCCCCCGCAATAACCCTGCTCTATCTTTATGAATGGCATAAACTTCTTCCTAGAAAGACAGTCGAGAAATTACAGAGATGTATTTGGTTTCTCCTTCTCCACCCCACCTTGATGTCTGGGTGCCAGTGTGCTTTGATGCTAACCTCATAATGTTTTTTTTGCAGCTGCCCCTTCCTCCCCCTCCCACTGTCTATGTTATTTTTCCTCTTTACTGTTTTCTGTTTGACCAACCTTCTGCATCCAGCCTTGGTGTCCTCCAATCTGTCCTACACCCAAGTTACCTAGTGGGGTTGGTGCCCCAGCACATCTCAGACCGAGCAAGTCAGTGCCTTCTCAAACACTCCCCTCGCATACATAATAATGTTTTTCTTTGTTTGGCATTCCCAAATCTTCCCAATTTGGCACTAGTCTATTTTTTTTTTTTAAGCTGGAAGATTTTTATTTTTCACAGTAGTTTCAAATCAGTCTGTGATGTCAGATTTTTTTTAATGTTGATTTTAAAAAACTTTATTTATTTATTTATTTTTGGCTGCGTTGGGTCTTTGTCGCGGTGCGCGGGCTTCTCATTGAAGTGGCTTCTCGTTGCGGAGCAGGGGCTCTAGGCGCGCAGACTTCAGTAGTTGGGGCACGCGGGCTCAGTAGTTGTGGCTCCTAAAAGCAGCAGAAGTCTTGTGATGATCGTCAGCACATCTTCACTTACTATCAGGAAGCAACATGGCTGAACCAGGACTCGTCTGGCCTGGGATTTCTCTGAGCAGGGATTCCATCACTGACATCTCTGGAACTGGCCACATCTTGTCATTGTCATGCATTTGAGCAATTTGAGTTTCTCTGGTGTTCAACGCACAGGCAACATTTTTGTTGGTTTGTTTTATGAAAGATACTATTTGCCCTTCCTTCAGTTCCTTTAGGGCTTCCTCAATACTTCCACCCACTGTGGGCTGTCACCGGAGAGTCAGGGAGAAGCCAGGGTTGACAGAGACATGGCTGTCCCCTCGTTTTTTGTCTGCCCAGTGCTCTTGGAACTTGCCGAAAACTTTGATTGCTTCCCCAGGCAGCAGAAGCCTTGCAGGCAGCCTCCTGGGAAGGTTTCACAGAGAGAGAGAGAGAGAGATGGAAGGCAGGCGGGGTGGGCTCTCCTTTCTTCAGTGCATTCAGCTCAGGCACTGGTCCGTTTATCTGCTGCAGTGAAGCTCTGCTAATGCAAAAGGAATACATTCAGCGCAGAGTGCCCTGGAGAGCGGTGGGGATAATAATGCCACTATTCATTATTTTAAAACAAACACAATTTGGAGTGTGGATCTCTCTGGAAGTGTGAAATTGGTTCCTCTTAGGGAACAGCTGGCAAAGGAAGAGCATGTGACCAACCCAAGGGCTAGGAATTCCACCTCAGGCCAGCAGTGTGGTCTCTCTGAGTCCAGGTCAGCCCTGCTGACTCAGCTGCAGCTGCATGTAATGCAGGAGTACAAGAAGAGATATTTAACATGTATTGAGCACCTACTGGATGCTCTGTATGCTCTATTACACAACTACTGTGTAAGATGAATATTTTCCCCCCATTTTCTATAGGAAGAGACTGAACATCTCAGAGAAATTAAGACATTTGCCCAAGGTCACATAGCTCAGCCTTGGCAGGGAGGAATTCAATCCAGATTGACTTGACTTCAAAGCCATGTTCTGTCCACAGTACCTTAGGGATAGGGGTAGGGATAACACCTGAACTACCTGAACTGTGAGACAAGGCCTTCTAGACTTGTCCCAGAGCCAAAAAGTGGTGTGAGAAGGGAAGATATACAAAAAGGAAGAAGCCCTTCTTGTCGTGGTCAAGGCTGGATCTCCCTTCCAGCCTGGCCGAGAGTAGGCACCAGAAACATGTATGGCTTTGGTAGGTTATTTGCTAGTTCTGCCCCCAAACTCCTCATCTGTGAAATGGGTATTTGAATGGGATGAAAGCTCTGTTTTTTGGGTTTCCTGTGCTAAAATCTTATGCCAGCAAGAGATCATTACTCACTGATCCATCCAGTCACTTGCAGGTTCCAAAAGGACCCTCAATGAGTCAGGAGCCCATGCTAGAACTTCAAGGCCCAAAGGTTCCTTTAAGGAGAGGGCAAACATTCATGTGGGCTGGTTGGGGGTGGCCTGAATGGACCTGGTGCGTTGGTGTGGTCATTCCCTGAGGTCCAACTCCTCTGCACCAGTTATATGAAAGAATCACTGTGATGAGGTGGGAAAAGCAAGGTTTGGAATCAGAAAACTGTGGGTCCAAATCCTGTCGTAGTGTGGTCCATCCTCTGCAACCTGCTCAACTGCTTGGAGCCTAAGTTCCCTCATCTGTAAATTGGGGGAAATAGTGCAACCTTGCAGCTAAAGGAACAACTGAGTGAATACCGGGTGTGAAGCAGCTGGCCCAGTGGCTGGCCCAGTGTTGGTGTCCTTTGCCCTTCTTTACTTCACGTGCCTTCAATAGAAAGATTCCTCCTCTGAGAGGTGATTCACAGGCTCTAGATCTCATTGGGCCCAGTGAATCTGTAATGGCTATGCCTCTTTAAGATATTTAGGGTCATAGGCCCTTTTGAGACAGCATGAAATTTGTGAAATTTTTTCCTAGAAAAGAATCACATTGAGCCATAAATGGTAGCTCACACTTTTAGGAATCCCTTCCCTGGAATCTCAGCCATGCACTCCAGGTGGCATTCTTGCTCTCATAGAAGGGGAGGGGTCTGGAAGGGTCCATGTGTCCTCTTTCATAGCTTTCGAGAATCCATGGAGCTGCCTGCGATTCAGTTCACAGGAAACAGGAAAATCTGTCCCAGATCCTGGGAAGGCAGTGAGAGAGGAAGTTGAAGGCCAAGTGGGTTGCCCGCTGGCCTTTCCTAATTGCTTTTCTTGTGCTTGCATGTGAATGTGCACTTGTTAATCTGTGCTTCCTGAGCCCACGGTCCTAGCACCTCCTCTCTGATCTGTGACACCAGCAGGAGCGTAATTAGTGAGGAAGAACAAAGGCTCTGAGGCACCTGGACCGGGCTCTGACCTCACCAGATGTTGCGTCCTGGCTGTTTTCCTGTCGCTTCCCGGAGCGCACTGAAGGCTGCCCGTTGCTCCTCTCCAGAACACTCCCTGGTCTACTGAGGTGGCCGTACTTCTCTATTCTCAGTTACCCTGTGCAGTTACAATCATCTGTCCTCAGGCACTTTGCTCACACCAAAGCCAGAGACGCCCATCTTCTGAGATCAATGCTGTTTTGTTTATGACCTAACAGGAGAACAGGATAGACCGCTGTGCTTTAATGCGAAAAGGGTCCCTTGGTTCCCAGCCAGCCCCACGCACGTGCAACTGCAGTCCAGGCAGCCGCAGAGGCAGCGGTGGTAGCAGCATCCTTGAATGCAGGGGACGGCCGGCCGTCACTGGCTTGCTCGTAGTGCCATCCCCTGGGAGGGGGTGCCTGCAATTTGGCATCATTATCTGGCTCTTTTCCCCCCCAGCCAGAAGCTCTGTTCCTGGGCCACCCTTGATGACACTAATAGATTCTGACCAATAAATTATGGAACTCCTACACACACACAAACACACACACACACACACACACGGCCCTGTTTTTGTGTGACCTTATCCCATGCACACAGGATTTGGATAACAATAGTTTTCATCTTCCCAGTGGCCACATACTGCCCCCTCCACATTCTGAACAAGCCCCTATTCCTGTAGGCTTCTCCATCTCATTTGCCTGTTATATTTTATCTGTAGAGCTTACCATTTGCTGAACTTCTGTTACTTATTTATGTTTCTACCTGTTGACATCCATCTCTCCCACTAATGGGCAAGTCCATGAGAGCAGGGCCTTCATCCCTTGTTCATGTTCTATCCACAGGGCAAGGAGTAAGCACACAAAACCAGTTCTGTTGAATCAAGTGTTTGTGGTAAAGGCAGCGATATATTATATGGATTCAAAACTTTCCCCTGCGTCTTGTTTTGCCAGGGATTTTATCCATCTGAAAAAGAAAGATTCAGAAGCTTTTCAGACCCAGGGCTGCGGTTAGTTGTATCTCTAAGATAATGCGTGATGCCACGGGAGTGGACTGCATATTGCAATCGCTGTGGAGGTTTGTGCTGTTGTTTTGGCTGCTGTGTGTCTGAGTACCTAGATCTTGTCTCTGGTACCTACTTGCTCCTCCTGATTTTTTAACTCAATTTCACTCATGTGTGTGCAATTTCTGGTTTCCCAGGAATGGCCTTCTCTGCCATATTGCGAATTCCGATTTCCAACCATTGCTGTGCGACCTGCTAACTAATCATGACGGTCACAGTCTCAAGGGCTGATATGCCAGTGTGGGGTCACTGACAGGAGCCTGGAGCGAGATCATCTCCTTCCTAAACTTGTGGTGCATGAAGCCATGGAGGTTCATGATGCTTTGTGGCCGATTAGCACGAGAAGCTGGGATGGTTGGTCTTCTGAGCATAGGGGGTCTACAGTGGTGATAATGATGATGATGGTGGTTTAACTATGTTAATCACTTACACTTTTATGGGGACTCTGCTAAGTGATCTATACATCATTGCATCTAGCAATCACAACAACTTAATAATGTAGGTCTTATTATCCCTACTTTTCAGATGAGGAAACTGAGGCCCAAAGACGTTAAATAACTAGGGCTTGAGTGTGACTCTAAAGCCCATACCTTTAGCCACCATGTTCTGTGGCTTCTGTTCCAGTGAGGTAGGGAGAACAGACAGCAGGGTGCATGCCTGAGTTGTGGAGAGGCTGGTTGGGATGTTTCCACAGCGGTGAAGTCTTAGGACATGCATCACAGCCTGGTTTTGGCTAAACCACCAAATTTGGTGACTTGGGTATGGATTTGGTTTCTGATTTGTCCTTCCATTGATGTCACCTTGATCAAGTCACATTCTGTCTTAACCCCACACATCCATAATCTTGAATAAAGAACAACAGCCTCCCTCTCAAGGTTGTAGTGGGCTTTAAATAAGATAGTCACTTAAGAGAGATAGTCACTTGGCATTTTCTCTGACTAATTGAAAATGTTCTGAGTCAGCAAAAAAGAGACCACGTGAAACTCCCTGGGCACTTCCCTTCCCCGCCTGCCCCAGACAGAATCCTCCATCTGGTCCTGGCTGATGGAGAGCAGGTGGTCCTCTCTGCCAGGCCCAGCACAGGCATTCGCACTCACCTTGTGGGATGAGGCCCTGCAGTTCAGATGTGGGGTGCTGATGGGACAGATGCTGGCCGATGGGACGCACCGCGGCCATGGAAGCTTGTGTTTTGTTGTAAACGTGGAAGATGCAGGGACTAGATTCTCTTGATGTCCGCCACTTTCGTTAGCTGAGGTCTAAGGATGAGCTCATACGGGGCGTCTCTGATACCTGAACTGCGTGCACATAGTTTGAGAAGTTTTATATCCTAAGGATCCAAAACATTCACCAGTTCCTCAAGGAGCTCTGTGATCCAGAAAAATTAAAGGAATGTAAATCCTAGATGACAGTCCATGACATGGAGGGAGCAGCTTGGTACCTGGCCACACTGTAGGCTCCAATAAACATCTCCTAAAAGGAGAGAGGGCAGGGAGGTGTGCGGGAACCTCCGCAGGCGCTGATGTTTTCTCATTTCTAGAAATGTCTGTGCTAGAATCGGCATCAAAAGAAATTGGGGCGGGGGTGGGGGCCAGGAAGAATGAACAGAGTTGCCATGGGTTTGTCTTTGCTGCATCCTTTGGATCAGCCCTTTGCCTCTATAATTCCATTTTAGTTTCACGGATAACCTCTAAAGGGTGATGAAGTAAGCTGCATTTTACATTGACGGGAACAAGCCCAGAGATGCTAGGCGACTCTTCCAAGGCAAACCAGCTAATAAGTGTACAGTTAGGATTTTAAACTCAAATATGCCCGACTCTCATGTTAGAACTTTTGAAAAGAGAAGTGAGAATATAGAAGAATAGTCATCATCAGTAGAGGCTGCCCTCCAAATTTAACGAATATAACGGTTATGATAGACTTAGGGACTAACATCACCATCTTTGGTAATATAGAAAAAAATAGTTTTGTTTTTTTTTTCCTAAGGGATTAGAGACATGTTTCCATCTTTCCTTCCTTCTTTTCAACTTGACTTATTTTCTTCCTTTTTTTCTCTTTCCTTCCCTCCCTTTCTACCTCTTTTCCTTCCTTCCTTCCTTCCTTCCTTCCTTCCTTCCTTCCTTCCTTCCTTCCTCCCTCCCTCCCTTCCTTCCTCCCTTCCTCCCTTCCTCCCTTCCTTCCTTTCATCTCTCCTCCTTTCTTTTTTTCCCCATAAATGTTTTCTGAGTCTTTCTTATGTGAAATATAGAGTACAGGGCATTGAGGGTCATACAGACCTGAAAATATGCCCAATGCCTTCCTGCTCTAGAGAAAATCTTAAACTACTAGGGTACTAATATCTAACCCAATATGCCAAAAGAAAAACTACCTAGGAAACAAAAATTCTAGGTGAAAATTTAGGAGAATAATTGTAGAATTGTTGGATGGAGGTACATTTTAGAGAAGAAAACTCAAACTATATATTAAAAATATGTATACTATATATAGCAAAATACATAATGCATTAGTTAGGTCTCTTTCAATTGCAAGTGAAAGAATACAAGTAAAACTAGCTTGAGTTAAAACTACCTTAACAAATACGAAAGCTAGGATAGTTGCATAGACTATCACCATTCTTTTAAGTTAGAAGAAAATTTAGAAGCATTCAGAAATGGAAATACAAATTGTACATGACATTAATAATTAATTTCCTGAATATATCAGAAATTCCCACATTTTGATACACTGCCTAGCTGGATAATATCTGAATGAGTTTAGGTACAAGGAAACACAAAATTGCTGATGGAACTGTAAATTGCTTTAACTTTCTAGGAAAGTAATATCAGGGTATTAAGTGCAATTGAAAATAACTATATATTTTGACCTTCTGGAAGTTGATAATACAAACATATATGTACAAGGATGTTTATCACAGCAATGTTTAAAGTATCCAACACAAAAAAAAGCTTGAAGATACGACAATCGAAATATCTACCAGAAGGGGGATGGTTGAATAAGCAGCAGAACATTCTTACTATGAAATTTTATGCTGCTGTTAAAAAGGAAGAAGGAGGTACATGTATGTGGGATGGCTGTGATGGATTACTACATGTAAAAAAATCAAGGTGCAGAACTGTGTGTATAGTATCCTTACACTTTTGTACAACAATATAGATGAAAAATAGCATTTGTACATGCATATATATATCTTCATACTATCAGAGAGAAAGTTGAGAAAGAATGCACACAGAGCCACTGTTAACGCTGATTAATTCAATTTAGTGGGACTGGGAGGTGGGGAGAAGTTGTAATACCAATATTTTTATTTTTATAACTTTGCATTTTTAAATGTGTTGGAACTACTGTGTGTTATTTTTTTATTTAGGAAAGCAACTTACACAAGGAAAGCATAGAAAATCAAATATGGAGGTAAAATTCAGCATACTGCTGTACATTAAGAAGGAGTAGATGGTTAGCTGAGGCCAGGCATAGGAAGACTTGGCCTTTTACAGAACTCAGCGTGGCATGGTTATTTCGTTATCGGGGTGCTGCATGGACTCAGGACACACCTCAGAGACAGGAAGGGCGACTGGCTATCCATAGATGGCAGGGGTGGGAGACGTGTGTAAGAGACGCTCACATTTCACAACCTTGTAACATTAAGGAGAAATGAGAAAACTGATGATTTGCAGCTTGTAATGTGATTGAAAAGATTCCAATTTTAATTGTAATTGGTCAAAAATACGTATGTTTTTTATCTTTGTCTTAACTCAGCGTAATTCCTTTTTGTTGTCCACTGCAGACCATCCTTTGTAGAGCAATTTATTTATATTCTTCAGTTTCAGCAAGTCCCTTGCTCACCTTCAGCAGCTGCAACAAGTTGGGTCACGAGGCACATCATTTTAAAAAAACATGAGACTTGCTGAAGTGAGAAGACTTGGGGAAAATTTTTCCAAGTGCAAATTAGATGGAGGACACGGGTCCTAGATGGTTGTATTGGTGCCAAAGGACAAGTTAGTTTTCTCAGAGGCTCCTGAGCAGCATAATAAAGGCTGTTTCACAGGCTTCCAGTTCATAGGAGCTGTTTGATTTCAAACCCCGCCTGTCTTATATGCAGCTGGATCATTAACCTTAAAAATGTCAACTTGTTCATGTTAATGTGAAGTGAGTTACAAGCCAAGGGACCCTGCAGAACCAGCAGGTATTACGGACGTGCACATAACGTTCCATCTTCATGTTTATTCAGGCCAGAAGCCAGAGAGAGGCAGAGCAGCGAGTAACCCACAGTCTGTCCCTGTCAGATCTGCTGTGTCCAGTGGGAGAAAAGAAGGAAGGCAGGGTTGGGAGGGGCAGGACTGATACTGGAGTGAAAAATCCATGGGACAGGCTGAAGCCAAAGGCTGACCACAAGCACAGACCCGGGGAGGAGCCAAGAAACAAGGTTCTACTGGCAGGAACAGGGTGGCTGCATCAGAAGGGCTGCACAGGGTGAGGTGGATGGAAATGTGCCTGCAGCCCAGCCTTTTCCCCACAGTTCTCTGGGCCAGACCCTCTGCCCCTTTGGTCAAGGACCCACCGTTCTCCCAACCTGGGAAAAGCAGGCTGCACCTGGGAGTCCCAGATTCTTCACTGAAACTTGGTATAGAGTTCATGGCCAGTAATTGACCATATTAGTTTGCTAGGGCTGCCATAACAAAGTACCACAGACTGAGTGGCTTAAAAACCAGAAATTAATTTTCTCACAGTTCTGGAGGCTAGAAGTGAGATCAAGGTGTCAACGGGGTTGGTTTCTTCTGAGGCCTCTCTCCTTGTTTGTGGATAGCTATTTTCTCCCTGAGTCCTCACATGGTCTTCCCTCAGTGTGTGTCTGTGTCCTAACATCCTCTTCTCTAAGGACACTCTTCATATTGGGATAGGGCTCACCCATATGACCTCATTTTAACTTAATTACCTTTTTAAAAGCCCTGTCTCCAAATACAGCTACATTCTGAAGTGCTAGGGTTTAGGACCTCAACATCTGAATTTGGTGGGCGGGGCACAATTCAGCCCATAACATTCCCTCTTTCCATTTTTTTCCCCTCAGATAAAACCAAGTGCCCAGTTAGAAATGTGTAAGTGTGTATGTAGGAATGTGAAATGATCCTTCTCCTCCCTAATGATACTTTATTTCTTCTAGTTTTCAACACTATGCATAGTCAGCCCCCTGAGCTGTGTAGCTCCAAGGAACATGACAGTTATATCCCTCAGAGGGACAAGGTATCTCCAAGCCTGTCCACATTGTACAGCTTTGAAGCCAACGCTCATGACTGCCCCCTGAGCTAGGCAGAAGCACTGCCTCCTTAAAGAAGGCTTGAGGTCAGGATCTGTCTCGAGATCTGATTTGGATCGTCCGCCCTTTCAGTCTGCTCATACCCTAAAGATGCCTGCATCATTTATGAGATACTGTAAGGCTGGCCCTTCACCAGGCCCTTTATAGGGCTTAGCTCACTGACATTGTCTGACCCCTTCTAACTCTCTGTCACCATAGGTATATGTGCATATTTGCATGTTGATTATTACATACCATGATTACATACCTGCTACCAGGTATTCTAAGTGTTTTGCAGATGTTAAGTGGTTTAATCTTCACAATAACCCTAGGAAGCAAGGGTCTTTATTATGCACATTTCTATAGTTGAAGAGACTGAGGCTTCAGGGAGCAGAGCGACCTGTCTGAGGTCAAACACCCAGCCAGTGGTGGATCCTGCACCTGAAACCAGGTATTCCAGAGCATATCTATTCTTCACACAGCCTTGTGAAGGAGTATTTGCTTTCACATCTTGCAAATGAGGAAAGAGATTTATAGCTGTTAAGACCCAGGGGTTTCTAATTCTAAAACCATTTTTCTTTCCACTGTGCCAGCCTGTTTGCTTGGACACTGTCTGTTCCCCAGAGCCTAGGCTGATCCTCCCTCCTGTCACACATCCCTCAGAAACACCCAGAACCACTGTGTGTCACTTCTTCACATCAGTATTGCAGAGTGTAGAGTGCCATCAGGTCCCTTTGGGGACATGGAGAAAGCACAGGCTTTAGAGTCAAGTAAAACTTGCTTCAAACCTCATCTCTCCTAATTTCCAGCTCTGTGGTCTTAGCCAAGTTACTTAACTTCTCTGAGTCTCATAAAAGTGAGGATAGTATAACTGGGTAACAGTGCATCTTAAATGCTCAGCAAATGGTAGTTAACCCACTCACCCTGTCCCCAGTGAATAGTATGGTAACGTGGCTCTGCAGTAACATGACTTTGCAGTTCTCCCCATCAAGAGATCACTCCCCATCACTCCCTTCCCTAACCTGGATTCTGAGCTGGCCTTGGGGCTTGTTTTGGCCAAAAGAAAGTGACAGAAGTGATGGTGTGTCAGTTGCAAGTCTCAGGAGGCCTTGTATGCTTCCACGTTGTCTCATGGACTCTTACTGCCCCCATGAGAGCAAGCCTGGACTAACCAGCTGGAAGATGAAAAACCATATGGTGCAGGACAGAGTCATCGCAGCTGAGGCCATCCTAGACTGGCAAGTCTCAGCCAGCTGGCCGGCTGACCACAGATGCATGAACAAGCCCAGCTGAGATCAGCTAACCACCCTGCCATCCTGTTGACTCCTGAGAAATAAGACACAGTTGTCATTTAAATTATTGATTTTGGTGTGGTTTGTTATGCAGCAATTGCTGACTGATACAGCCAGATATTCATAGTATCAGTACTTTCTAGAAAAACCTCAAAAACATCCTCAAATTTACCCAGAGAAGCATCCCCTCTCTTGTATGTACTCTCACGTACACACTTATATTCTCCCCATGTGTTCATAAGAGAAGATCTATATACAGGCTACTGTATGATGATTCTAATAACAAATGAGAGCGGTAAACCTTTGTTTCCATGGGCTCCAATAAACTGTATTTGCACATGCTTCTCATTTTCCTTGTGTCAGAATTGGCATATGGAGCTGGGATCTTTGTATGAGGCCTTTAGAGTTTGATTTTAGCAAAGAGGCTGGCACTTCTTTTGGCAAAGAGAACACAATTCAAATGACATTAAAGCGTTAGGGAAAGGGTCCACTTTCTCCCAAACTGGCCAATCCAACAGGGCCCAAGGGCCATGGTCATGGTTCCGTGTCCTTGTTGTGCCTTCTGTTCCATGGCTATAGCCAAAGCACTAGGGTACTTGCCTGGATGGCCAAGGCACACCCCAAGTTCCTATAACAACTAGTGGCCTCACATGAGCCTGCAGGGCTTGTAGCACTTATCAGGCCTAATGTAATTATTGTGTGTATGTGCATGTGTGTACCTGTGTGCATGTGTGTGTGCCTTTCTCCCACATTGTATTACACAGCAGTGAAATTAAAAATGGCTGTCTTTTATGGAGTCCTAAGTATTTATAATAGATCCTTTCTACCCCAGTTGAAAGATGGATCAGGAATTCCCACCAAAGCTGCTTGACGCCAGAGAGTCCAACAGTCCCGGCTATAGTAAGCACAGTTCCCTTGTATACTTTGATTCCAGGACAGTGTCAACACAGCCCCCTAGTGATTAAGTGAATCTGAATTCATGGTCTATAAAGAACGCCTTCATCACCTTCCCCTCTACCTCCTCAAACAAAATGTTCATTTCTTAGAGTCCAGCATAATTGTTAGGAGCCATGGATGGGTTCAGATTTCGGCTCCAGCACTTTCTACTTGAGTGATCTTGCATAAGCCCTTTAACACTAATGAGCCTCAGGATGCTCACATGTAAGTAAAATACCCCATAATATTTATTGTGTCCTGATGAGGAAGTACACACAGGTAGTTAAATGAGATGGCGCATGTATGACGCTTAGAACACTGCCTTGTCATAGAGTAAGCACTAAATACATAGCCCCTGCTGTCCATTTATACTTCCATTTAAATCACACTTGCAGAGCAGCAATAATTTGCCAGCTGCAAAATATGCAGAGATACTGGGATGGAAGAGAGCTGGCTCCTCCGTGAAAGGCTCACTAGCTGTAAGGGGGAAAGGAGGGTAAACAGTGAGGGGTGAGGGGGACAGTTGTTCTGCAGATGAGGACACAGGTCTGAGGGAGCTCAGGGGAAGAAACATCTAATTCCTTCGTGGTCCAGGGAATTGGGGAGAAGTCGCAGAGAAGGCGATATTTGGGTTGCACTTAGAAGGATGAGAGGGAATTTGACAGTTGAAAAGGTCAGTTATTCCAGGCAGAGGGAAAGGCCTGTGGGAAGGAATTGGGCCACACAGGGCCTGTGTTTTTTTTGTTTTTTTAATTTATTTATTTAATTTTGGCTGTGTTGGGTCTTCGTTTCTGTGCGAGGGCTTTCTCTAGTTGCGGCAAGTGGGGGCCACTCTTCATCGCGGTGCGCGGGCCTCTCACTATCGCGGCCTCTGTTGTTGCGGAGCACAGGCTCCAGACGCGCAGGCTCAGTAGTTGTGGCTCACGGGCCTAGTTGCTCCGCGGCATGTGGGATCTTCCCAGACCAGGGCTCGAACCCGTGTCCCCTGCATTGGCAGGCAGATTCTCAACCACTGCGCCACCAGGGAAGCCCAGGGCCTGTGTTTTGATCTGGGGAAACGTGGAGAAGTTCACGTGGAGGCTCTCGGGAGGGAAGTGCCGGGGGATGGAGCTATAAAGGAGGGTCCCAGAACTCTTCAAGAGGGTCTGGTTTCCTTCAGTTGCCTGTGCAAGAGGGAGGGAAATAATGTTATCTTGGATGTTGGGAGCAGAATTCCACTCAGGGAGAGAATATGCTTGTTTAAAAAGAAGCTTTAATGGTCTCTTGAATATGATTGGAGGCCGTGTGGGGATTGTTGGAGTGGGTTGGGGTACATCAAGGAGAGGGAACTGTAGAGCAGAGGGGTTTCAGGAAGTGTGGATGGAAGAGATGAACAAGAAGCGGGAGGGGAGATGCAGGGCAGGGCAGAACCGGGAGAGAGGGTGAGGGGGAAGGGAGCACGGAGCTGCCAGGGAGATGGTGGAAGGTGAGGAGGAGGTTTCCAGGCTGCTGAGAAGAGAAGAGGACAAGCTGTCTGTCACTTGAGCTGTCTGTCACTCGCTTTTAGGCTGCTGGCTGTGCAGTGCTGTCTTGCCTCTTCAGGAAAAGTGGCTGCACCGCCAAACAGCCTGCACAAATGGTGTTTGTGAGAAATGAAGGAACAGGGGCTGAGTTCCAAGTTGAGGTCAGCCCAAGGCAGAAATAAGAGGTAAGGTATCAAAATAGAGTAGAAATTAGGTGACGTAAACACAAAAGCCTCCGGGAAGTCACAAAGATGTGGAGGCAGTATTAAACTGCAGAACTTTTGAACCTATTTTATTTATATATTATAGAACAGAGAGACACTGGCTGTCAGTTGCGTTCACACGTATGTCGTATGTCACCCATGATCTTTGCAGGCATGAGGTCTTTTTCGAACACAGCATGCAGCTATTGCATCTTCAGGAGAAATGAGGAGGGTAGGTTTTGAGAATATTTTAAATTTGGGATCCTTAACTATATATTTAATTTTCATAGCCATTTTTCTTGCTCAGTGATATGAGGACGTCTTGACCTTTCAAGTTTATCTACAGCCTCTTATTCACTAAGCCCATGAAATAGATGGTACCAGAGCATAGGGCTGCCAAGACCTGACGTGTCTCCACTAACAGCAGGAGAGAATGAGAGAAACGTTCTAAAACTCGTAGTGCCTCAGAAATGACTGCGTGTTTGTTTTTTTTTTTTATTCAGGCATCACTGAGTAGTAAGGGACAGAAACCCACTCCAAATATCAGGAACAAAAGGGGGGCTCTTCTGGAAGGAAATTACAGTTAACTCAAGGAACCCAAGGCAAGGCATGGAGCCAGGAACAAGCACAGAACTGGGAAGTCAAGTGGTCTCTTGATTCTGTTTCTTCCAGCTGCATTTTGTCTTTCTTTCCTCCACCCCAGCATGCATGGGATCCCCAGCCTTGCTCTAGATAACCTGGGGGCGGGTTCTCCAGTCAAATGTTCCCCGGAGGCTGGCACCTCTCACCTTACTTCAGATTCCCAGGAGCCCGAATCTCACTAGTTTGTCCCTGTGGATCGGCTGCCGGTTTGGGAATCTCCCTCCCTTCTGATCATCTGTACCTGGGAGTGGAGGCAGGTGGCAGGGAAGTGGATTCTCACTTTTGAAACGGACTAGTTTCAAAGAAGTCAGATTAATAGGAAAATACCCTCCTGCCTGTTGGGCAGAACTGCTGCCATTTAGAGCGTCTCCTCCACAAGGAGAGGACACTGGCTTTTAGAGTACCACGTCTGCATGGCCTCATGCCAGACACTCTGCCCTTATCTCACTTTCTCCTGTCAGCCACTTTGGGTAGATGTGGTGGTCCCCATTTTACAATTAGTGACTTGCCCGGAACCTCATAACCACTTTAGGGTGGGAATCACAGTTTAACCTGAAGGCTTAGCCCCTTTCTTCATGAATAGGAGCAAGCTGACAGGGCTACTCTGTCACCAGAGCTCATTCCTTGGCATCCCAGGCCTTCCTAACCCTGGCTCTGCAGGCCTCCAGATGTGCTGGAGGAGTCGGGGTGGCTTTGCCAAAGGAGCTGGTCCTACACCTGGTTCCTGCTTTTGCTGTTGCAGTAGCAGCACTTAAAAGGGCCAAGGGGCCATAGGTGGACGATCATCCTGTGAAGACTGCTTGGTGAAGGAAGGGCTTTGAGAAAGAGAAATTATCAGAGGTGGTTTTGTTTACATGGGCATGTAGGGGAAGCCTATCTGCATGCAATTGTCAAGGGCTCTCTGTACACAGAGACCCCTGTGCAGGGGACGCCTTTCACACACACATGCATGCACATACATACACACACACAAACCCCTACACAACATGCATGGAGATTATATATCTCACACACACATGCATCGGGTACACTGCATCTACAGTGTGTCAGACCAGGGATTTAAGATGTAATCCCAACTTCGCCTCTTGCTACCTCTGTGATACTGGACAAATCTTTCTATATCTTTGATGTTCACTTTCTGCTTCAATAAAGTGAAAATAATTATAGACTTTCAATGGTGATGTGAAAATAAACTGAGATAATATATGTAAAAAACTAAGTGCCCACCACATATTTAGCCATATATAAATTATTATTCAACTATATGTACCTAGACCCACGTGCACACATGCTCGTTCATATGCATGCATACTTGTATTTCTGTACACATACATCTTTGTATATATACAAGAACATATAACCATAAATACCAACATACACAATGATTTTATACACATCCATGGATAGTATTAACGTTTATAACCATTCACATACACATGTATGTTTATATGTAAACATACACGTGTAAGCATACATCAACTTATTCTTAGACACACCCATAACATTAGACATATATGTATATACATCTAATACATAATACATAGCACACACACATATACAAATTGTATGTGTGTGTGTATATATATATAAATATATATTACACATTTTATATAGTAAGAATTCACCTCTAATACTTAAACAAGTCAAGATAGTTCATAGCTCTGAAAATATCCCTCTGGTCTGCTGATCTTACTGCCTCACATATGACGAAATACTTCTGTTGCTTCCTTTGGGGAAAAAACACCTAGACTGCGGACATGCACTCTGTGATCTTCATTAGCCTGTTGGTGGTGGAGAAGGTCATCACTCCACATCAGGCGTGGAGGAGAGACACCCACTTCCCAGCCTGGCGAGAGGAGCCAGTCTGCATTTGGAGCACCACCGGCCAACCACGAGATGGGCTTTTCTCATACAGAAGTCCTGTCTTTGGTGCTGGCTCACAGAAGGCTGGGCTTGGTTAGTACAAGGTGTCTTTCTTCCCTCAGTGATATGCTCATAGGTGAGCTGCCGGAGAGCTGCAGTTTGTATTCCTGAGTGTGTGTGTGCAGTGGGAGTGCTGTGTGCAGGGCACCAACGTCCTCTCAATCTATCTGCACAGTCCCAGAGTCCTTGGGAAATTGAATTTGTGTTCAGTGGCTCTGGGGCTGGAGCACAGGCAGTAATCAGCACTGCCTACTGCTGCCTGGGCATCTGGGGGCCTCACACCCAGGTCTCCAGTCTGCTTGGGACTTGTGGGTTTGTACATCTCACTTTGGGGAAGACACCCAAACCTAAGGGACTGGAGATGCAGGCAAAGCTCCATGCAGAAGGACATCAGGCCACCTCATTCATATGGTCTCACTTCCATTTGTAAATTACGAAAGGCATGAAGAAGGAAGACTTTGATCCATCAAATTTATGGATTCAATAACTGCTGCCATTTCAGACAGCAGGGATCCCTGCAGATTATTTCTCCATGTAGGCTTAGGTAGCAGAGAGAGAGAGAGAGAGACAAATGCTAAATATTCTGCTGTATTTATGAAATGTCAAATGTGCTTTCCAGGGTAATTACATGAATATTGAATAGACTCGCTGAAATTTACAACCTTGCAACTGAGTGTTTGGGGATGCTTCTTGCCAGCAGCCTTCGTGTAGATAGGACAACAGCTGTGGCACAAAAGACCCAAATGGAATGGAATCCAGCCTTCCCTCACTGCTCAGCTTGCTTTGCTATTGCAGCTGGATGACTTGGCCTGACTTCATAAATATTGACCATCCAAGAAGTCCATGTCAGACCCAGTTGACATCGTAAGCATAAAGAGGGGACAGGGTTGACATTAAATATCCCATGACAATTCTCAAAAAAAAAAAATGTCATTTTATGACAATAGTCCCCAGATCTGGTGGAATAGCATATAGCATATCAGAACCCAGAACTCTTCTATGGAGAGATGAATCATTCCTTTGCTGGTTTCTCCAAAATATTGGCATCTTCTTTGAGAAGAACATTCTAGATTCCGGCGGGCAAACAGCCTCGTCATTAACGGAGGCAAAATCCCGTAGACTTTCCCACTTGCAGACCTAAAGTCCTATTAATATGTGGGGGGTGGATTGTAGTCCCCTTTTTTGTCAAATTTCAGTTAAATCAATGTAATAGTCTTACGGGGCATTCTCACCTCCTCTTTCTCTTTAACCACTGATAACCTTGCTGTCATAGATAAGACTGCTCTAATCTCAGAAATGTCTCTCGAAGCTCTAGCTTGTTTCGCCACTGTCTTTTCCCAGGGCCCCCCCCCGCCCGACTCCCCGAGATTATTTGAATAGCATCCTATTTGTCTCCCTGCCTCTAGTTCATCCTTCACTTTACTCCCAGAGTGACTTATTATTTAGGATATCATAACTATATGTACTTTACAGACATGTCACCCACTATTTCCCCTAGGCCCTGTGCTATAGCTCTTCATTGTCGCTCACTGCTTCCTCAGCCCCCATAGTCTTCTCGTACCTCTGTGCCTTTGTATATGCTGCCTCTACTGCCTGGAGGCCCTTTGTCCTTTTCTCCACCCAACACATTCCTAACTACCTCTGAAAGTCTAGCTCAAATGCTAAAGGTATATATTATCTTTCAGATTCTTTTCCATTATAGGTTATTACAGGATACTGAGTATAGTTCCCTGTGCTATACAGTAGGTCCTTATTAGTTATCTATTTTATATATAGTAGTGTGTATATGTTAATCCCAAACTCCCAATTTATCCCTCTCCCACCCTTTCCCCTTTGGTAACCGTAAGTTTGTTTTCTATGTCTATGAGTCTTTCTGTTTTGTAAATAAGTTCATTTGTATCCTTTTTTAGGTTCCACATATAAGTGATATCATATATTTGTCTTTCTCTGTCTGACTTACTTCACTGAGTATGATAATCTCTAGGTCCATCCATGTAGCTGCAAATGGCATTATTTCATTCTTTTGTATGGATGAGTAATATTTCATTGTCTAGATGTACCACATCTTCTTTATCCATTCATCTGTTGATGGACACTTAGGTTGCTTCCATGTCTTGGCTATTGTAAATAGTGCTGCTACGGACATTGGGTGCAGGTATTTTTTCGAATTAGAGTTTTCGTCTTTTCCAGATATATGCCCAGGAGTGGGATCGCTGGGTCGTATGGTAGTTCTCATTTTAGTTTTTTAAGAAACCTCCATAGTGTTCTCCACAGTGGCTGAACCAATTTACATTCCCACCGACAGTGTAGGAGGGTTCCCTTTTCTCCACACCCAGTTCACGTAGTGAAATGTTTGCATGGCCATGCAAGGTGAGTGTTGTGTCTGTATTCTGCCTTGAACTTCCCAAGGGACAGAAACCTTCGCTGCCATCACCCTGAAATGCCCCGTCCTTCCCTGGATGTCCCGTTTTCTCTTCTCTACCCGTATCTCCCTTCCTTGCAGCCCTCCCTGTCTGGTGCTCTGTCTCCCATGGCCCTGACACACACTATCCCTCCAGTTCATGACAGCAATTCTTTCTCGTCTTCAGGTCCTCTTATGGCCGTAAGTTCCAGAGCCTCAGAATTTAGTCTGCTCAGTTTCTGTCCATGGCAGGGAGAGAATGGTCTCTTGTCTCAGTTCTGTTGACTCTAACTGAGCTCTGGACAGGAAATTTGGTAGTGGTCAGGGGGCCTTCTAAGCCCACAGCATGGGCTGTGCCTGAAAATATTAATTTTTTTTTGAGAGTAAATTGTATTCTGAAGACCATCTAGCCTCATCTTTGTCCTAAATGCTGTAGAAAGGGTAACAGTGGCCTTATGATGCTAAGGGCGTTGTTTCCTTCTCTTTAAGTGTCATTTTAAAATTTTTAAATAATCTGGCATTAATAGATAGTGAAGTTACCAGGCTCAACAAGTTGCTGTCAAATTATTGGTAGGGGAAAGAGAACAGCCCTGATTTCCAAACCCAAGCCCTCCCCAGCACTTTTCTAGAGCAGTGGATGGTGGACTAAACCTTTCTCTTTGTGAATCAGACAGTCATTGACCTTAAGGTTATTGGCTGGCCCTTACCGTGCATTTCAAGCAGATTAATAGACAAAGTCAAGATTCCTGCACGGAAGGTTCTGGCAGATACAATGAATCCAGATTGCACTCTCAGAAATGCGTAGACTATGAACAACGGGCTGAGGCCAAAGAAAAGCAGAGAAATATCTGCATCCAGCAACTGAGATTCATGCTGGGCATCGTGGAGTGTGGCTGGACTTCCAGATGGCAGCGCAGGCTACTGTACACCCCATGTCTCTAGTGCCCTGTGCAGTAAACTTTCTTGACAATAATTAATAAATGAATGGATACATTGATTAAAGCTTAGGGCCCTACTTACCCTATCCCAGGGTGGTTACTTTTAGAAAAATACTGTGGTAACCAAGGGTAGTTTAAAAATTTATGATCTTTTGACAAAAATCTTTCAGTCTTTGAATTGAAACAGTATAATTCAATCTATGAGCATTCTGCTAGGAATCTCACTTTCAGAGACTGAATTTGTCCAGGAAAATCTGGGGGAACAACTGACTACAAGGTACCTTGGAACAGCACTTCTCAAACTTTAATGTGCACTGGGATCACGTTGGAGATCTTGCGGAAATGCATATTCTGATTCAGTAGGACTGAGAAGAGGCATGAGATTCTGCATTTTTAATAAGCTCTTAGGGGATACTGATGCTGAAGCTGCTGGTCCCTGGACCACACTTTGAGTAGCAAGGCTCTAGAGGTGACTTGTTATAGGGCTCTCAGTAAGGTAGGGATAGAGGAGGGGTGTAGAGCTCACCTCCCCTCCTCGAGGATACTTGGTGACGTCTGGGAATTTTTTGATTGTCTTAGCTAGAGAGATGCTACTACTGTCATATCATGGTAGAGGCCAGGGATGCCACTAAACATCCTACAAGGCACAGACTGTTCCCACACAAAGCATTATCTGGCCCAAAATGTCAGCAGTGCTGAGGTTTAGAAATTCTGCTCTAGGGGAAAAAACACAGATTTGCAGTCTGGTTTACTTGAGGTTCACCCATGACCATTCCACTTAATTGCTGTAACCATTACAATACTCTCTGAGTGTCAGTTCTTTGGAGAACTACCTAACCAGGATCAGCAGAAGGCCTGGATATGCAGTAAATGTTCAATAATATTTGTTATCAATTAAAAGAAGGTCAAAGAACTGTCTTTCCTTGTAGACCTATAGAAAAGCAATTACCATAATTGAGTACCTATTATTGTATAAATCAATAATTTGAATATTTCAGAGATGCTTCAGATTATACAGGCAAACCCTGGGCATAGACTGTCTCTTGAATCTGTAATATTAGATTTATAAGATAAAATGGTCCTTCAATCCCCATTGTTGGGCAGATATTGACAGCAGCTATTCTCACAAAGTAACAAGTTATAATGGCCGGTCGATTGAGAAAGTTGGGTACCGTGTCTTTGACCATCCCAAGGGCAACAGTGTTTTCCTATCTCAGAGGCACCCGGCTTTGACTTGCAAAAGCATGAGTATGCAGAATCCCACTTCTGGTGATTTCAGGGGCTTCCCTTGGTTTTTCTCTTAGAACTGGAGCAAAGCTAACCCAGGAGCGAAGTCCTAGGGGGGCGATGGGGCAGGAGCAGGCCGATGCTCACCGTTCTCGGCACTGGTGTACGTGCGCTTCAGGCAACAACCGAGGCTTAATCTTTCCATGTGTCTCAGAAAGCTTCTCCTACGTTCTTCCCCTCCCACGCCCACCCTGCAACTCCTCTGCCCATCACATAAGCAGATGAACACAAACACACACAGACCGGTCCCCTGCAACACACACACACTGCCCCATCTATGTCTCAACAGATGAGTCTTTCTGCTACCTGCCTGTAAAAAGAAAAACAAGCAGATGGCACAGCTGGAAAAAAAATGTCTGTGCTTTAGAGGGTCAGTAAAGCTCTTTATCATCCCAGCAGGAATGGGCAAGGACCCGGCAGGACACCGGGGTGCTCAGGAAGAATGTTAAGCATCTGTCTGACGTGTTGGTGGAGCATTCAGGAATCATCTCCAGGTCTCGCTCTTGCCAAATATCTTGCATAATAGCCCTGGGACCCAGAGGTTGCCTTTTCCTGGTTCCCCTATCACTTACCATGCTGCTGTGCAGCCTGTCTGCCTGCCTGTAGAATTTCATGAAAAGTTACTCTAGAAGTTTCTTATATTTGCCTGGATGGAGACAATTATTAGATCAATTCATATGAATAGATAATTCATATCTATTAGAGTAGATACATCAGGTATTTGGGACTGAATATGCTAGGAGGACTACAGGACTAGCACATAGTTCTATTCATGGCTATAATTTATTATGAGGAAAGGAAACTAAGCACACTCAGCAAAGGGAAGAGGCACAAAAGGCAAGGTCTGGGGGAGACCAGCCTCAAGCTTATAGAGTCCTTGCCCATTGGAATCAAACAGGATACACTTCATCCCCCAAGCAACATGTGTGAAGAGTTGCCAACCAGGGAAGCTCATTAGAGACTTAGTAAAGAGTAGTTTTTACTGATCCCATAGGCAGGCTCTGCCTGGATTGTACCCAAATTCCAGACTCCCAGAAGAAAAGCAGCTGTTCAGCACACACCACATTGTTCACACAAACAGCTTAGGCACAGTGAGCCACTCTTACCCGGTTATGGCGGGAACTTTCTAGAAATCTAAGTTCCCAGACACTGGTCAAGGTCCCACCTTGCAAACAGGCCTTTTCAAGGATCGCAGTGGAGACCTGTGATGTTAACTGTTTCTGCACAGTCATGGGCCCTGTGCTGGTTCCTCTCGCTGTCCTCCCTGGGGCAATTGGCAACTCAGTGGGAGTCCAGACTCCAGAGCTGTGACGAGGTGCATTGGGGCCCCCACTCCTCCCACAAAGGCAGAGACAGCTGGTTCTCAGCCACTCTGCCTGGAGCCTTTGAAGATGCAGGTCCTGTGGGAGAGGACCATGATTCCCAGGGGTAACGGGTTATGCCAAAACAAAGACAATCTCTTCTCAGAACCTTCTCTGTCTGTAAGATCAGCTGCTCCATTTTCTTCTTTGAATTAGGAACACTCAGGGTTTTATTCTTGTAAGTCAAAGGATCTTTTTGAAGAATGGCATGTAAGATTTTTTTTTTTCTTTTTGGCTTGAAAGCTTAGAGGAGTCTTTCTTTATCTTTGAAATTGGAAGCTTTTCCCTCCTCCCCCTAGGATATGCCTTGGCATATTTTCTTATTATTAACTTTGTCCAGCATATAATGCTCCCTCTCCATTTCTTACCTCAGATCTTTTTAGTATTTTCTTGGCAGGTCTACAAAGTTTTCTTCTATTAGATCTGTAATTATTGATATTCATCCTTGGTAATACTGACCATTTGGGGGCTAGATTTCCATGTTCTGTCTTGTCATTCATTTTCTAACTCACTCATTTATTTAGTCAGGAATTTGTTCATTTACTCAATAAACAGTCCCAAACATCCTTACCCACTAGGGGCACTACCAGATGCTAGAGATTCAAAGATAACTATCTTAGTTTGGGCTGCTATAACAAATTGCCACAGACTGGGTGGCATAAACACCAAACATTATTTCTCACAGTTCTGGAGACTGGAACATCCAAGATTAAGGAAGTTCCTGTGTCTGGTGAGGGCCCACTTCCTGGTTTGCAGATGGCCATCTTCTCCTTGTAACCTCACATGGTGGAGAGCAGAGCTAGCTAGCTCTCTGGTCTCTTCTTATACTGACACTAATCTCATTCATGAGGGCTCCACCCTCATAATCTACTTACCTCCCAAGGGTCCCACTTCCAAATACCATCACATTTGAATTAGAGTTTCCACATAGGAATTTTGTTGGGACACAAACATTCAGTCCATTACAATAACTAAGGTTATTGTTGGTGTTTAGGATCTTAATAGTGAAAACACATGTGCACAAATCCCCAGAACAACAGGGCTTTAATGGAGGCCTGCCCACCATACCAGGGAACACGAAGGATGGGGATCTTTAGAGTGTGAGGGGCTTGTCTGTGAACTATTTTTCTTAAGTTTATCTTTTATGCCAGCATTTGGTTCTCTGCAAAGCCACATCCTAATTATTTCAATCTCATTTTTATTTGGTTGGTTGCATTGCCCGTGCATTCACATTTTGTTGACAAGTGCCAGGATTTTGTACTTTGTGTGATGTGCTGATCTTCATCCTTCCCTAATGGTCTTAAGGAGCTGCTTGAAAGCTTATTCCCAGCCTGCATGGGTCTAGCCTAAAAGAGAAGTCAGTGAGTGGGAGAGGATGCATTTTTCTCTTTCTCCTACACCTCAGGGCTGACAGTGCCTCACCTTGACACAGATGCAGAAAGTAGCAGGTGGAAGCTTGAGTGCTTCCACTCTCCTGTCTAGTGTGGCTGGAAGCATAGGGTACTTCCCAGGACTGGGGCTGGAGAGATGGTTCTGGAAGCCTCAAGGAGAAAGCCTCAGAGACATCATCACTGTCTGGCTGCACTGGGAACTCTACTCAGATCACAGATGGACGAGGGGTGGGAGCTGCTTCTGACACCTGCGCCAGGGGCTCAGGTGTTTTTAGATGGTCTCCTAGACTGTCGGTGGTAGCACAGACCAGGTACAGAAGCAGGTTTAACTACAACGATGAGGCGTGGTTGGACACAGAGACAGTCCTCTGATGCTGTGGGAGCAGCGTAGATGAAAGGAAAATGTCATGTGCCTTCCATTCCTGGGAGCCCTTGTTATTACCTGTAATTGCTGCCGCTACTGCTGTTGCTGTTGAAAACTCCTTGAATTAGATGATTTAACAGTAATAATGATGAGCATTAGGGGGAATAGATTCCTTGTTATTCATCTTTTTCTGCCATCTCTTCGGAATTCTTTCACCAGTTTATCTTCAAATAGAGGTAATTGAAAATTAATTTTTGTCATAAAAAATAAAAACCCTCTTAACATAATTGGAGCCTCCAGAGAGGGTCTTCTTAGTCAAAAAAGCAATCCTTCCCAATTACTGCTTTCCCGTGCTCTTTAGTGGGGGTATTTCAAGAGATCTAAGTAGAGAAAGAGATGAACTGCCCTCTATTGAGTACTTAAGTGAGTATTAGGTACTGGGGTCAAGTCTCTACCTGTGTTATTTTATTTGGTCCATAAAACAAACCGACAAATAATAGTGTCCCCATCTGGCAGGTGACAAGACTGAAGTAGAGGTGAGGTTGAGAGATCTATGCTTGAATGAGGTTTAGGAGTTTCATTGGTTTCTAAGCCACTCTTCCTAGAAACATCTCTCACAGGTTAACTTACCTCTCACCTGCACAGATGACACAGTGTCCATTTTCTCTCCATTTGCTTTACCTGGTTTTGGGTCAAGGCCCTTTACGGTTAGGGCTTGGTGGGTCATTCAGGGGCAAGGAAGTAAGAGCCTTCACACACCCCCATCCTCCCAAATCGAAGCTCCTTCACTGGCTATTCCATCCTCATCCTGGAACTGGATTACAGGCAGGCTGGGTTTAGGATGTTCCTCTGTCATTAAGGCTTGTCATAAGTTGTCATTATTCCTTAACTTCCACTGTCATTACTTACTTGGAACTGTTTTTTACACTTTCAGATGCATTACCAGTTCATTTTTCTTCCTAAAAGGATCTTTAAGGCAGGCATCCCACTACTTGCACAGATGATGGTGGCTGGACTATACAGCCATGCCCTAGAGGGGACTGGCTCTAGGAAGCAGGAGACTCAGTATGTGCTCATGCCTCTTGGATTACACAGATATCAAGTAAATGGGGAACCGTTTATTTGTTTCAAGGGTGATTAAAGTATTTGGGGTCATATTAGGAAAAGGGTCAAAAAGTTGAGAAAAGAAATTCCAAGCCAGGCTCTGGGGTGTGTAGAAGTGGTGAGCATGCCCCCCTGTTTTTGGAGACAGACTGGAGGCTCCAGCTGGGGGAGCTCTGATTCCCCTGGGGTGCATTTGCATCTCCATCAAAGGATGCTTCTTTTCCCAGTACCCGTGGCCTAACATGGGTGGGAAACCTCACTGTACACACGGTTGTGAGATCTGTCAATTCAAGACATTGTTTGGTACTTGGGGGGAAGGAAACATCTTTGCTGGGGCCAGCTCTGAATATTTCACTTAGGGTCTTTCGTCCATCAGTTTGCCATGTGGACTCTCCCAGTCACAGTGTGCCCTGTGGATGAGAAGATTTTTGTCCCAAACTGTCATGATCATAGAAGGGCATCCATGATATGCCAAAGCAAAATCCATATTTCTAGTTTTCTTGCTTATTTGTCATTTTGTTTTCCTTTTCTCTTTTCATTTACTAATGTATTTATTCATTTTTCTGCCTGATAGGGGTGAGGAGAGATGAGAATGGCACTAGACAAAAAGTGTCTTTAGAGGACTAGTGAAGCCCCAATCACATGGTTTGAGTCATTCATTCATCCAAGAGTTCACAAGCAGGGACCACCTGTTTGCACTAAATGTCATAACATAGCATTTGTTCTTCACCTTCTTAATTTTTTTTTTTTTAAAGAAGCACTTATATAACTACATTACAGATGTCTTTCTTATTTTGGTAATAGTATTTTTTTTTAATTAACTAATTAATTTATTTATTTATGGCTGTGTTGGGTCTTCGTTTCTGTGCTAGAGCTTTCTCTAGTTGCAGCAAGTGGGGGCCACTCTTCATCGCGGTGCACGGGCCTCTCACCATCGTGGCCTCTCTTGTTGTGGAGCACAGGCTCCAGACGCGCAGGCTCAGTAGTTGTGGCTCATGGGCGTAGTCGCTCCGCGGCATGTGGGATCTTCCCAGATCAGGGCTCGAACCCGTGTCCCCTGCATTGGCAGGCAGATTCTCAACCACTGCGCCACCAGGGAAGCCCCTTAATTTTTTTTAATGTTACAAATTTATTTTAGCTCCTGATATCAGCAGTAGGCAGCCTCCTCCTTTGCAAGGTGTTTATGATTACCTTGACACTAATATATGGGTCCCAAATTAAGAAACCATAGGCTAGATAAACTCCAATATCTCTTCCAGCTCTTAGTTCCTATGATTCCTTTTTAATTTTAATTATGCAGATATAAATAATGAGATTGCTAAGCAGGGAGTTTAAAAAAAAAAAAGCACTCCTCTCCATCCCTACAATCATACTCAACTCTAAAAACCCAACCTCTTCAATTTGACTCTAAAAGTGGCCAGCTCCAATACATGAAATTTAAAATGTGGATTTAACAACAGTGAGGCAGAAACTGGCCAAGGTCTCCACTGGGAGAGGCCTCAGGAGAAGCAAGACTCACACCTGTGCAAAGCGGGCATAGGGGTGGGAGCCGACGTGCTGAGAGCTGTTCTCTCAGCAATCACAGCCCCTTCCACTCGGAGTCAAGTGCCCCTCCTTAGGTGTGTAGGCATCAAAAGGCAATGAAACCCTAATTAAGGAGCTGCTGTTTTTTTCAAGTAGAGCCACACAGGCCGGGCGTGCTGCCATTTCAGCCCTAATTCAGACCATTCATCTGGAGGGGAGCAAGTCGGGAAAGTTTCCATTCCCAGCCCCAACATGCCCTGATTGGACCCTCTCCTCCTCTCTCACTTGAGCTTATTGAGATGAGCCTGCCAAGCCTGGTACTTGGTACCCAAGGTCTATGGAGGTGCTGGAGGCGCTGTCGGGACAGGTGAGCTGAACATCTAGGGCCTCTTCACTGAGGAGCCCACATGCGTGTTCACACCAACGAACAAGTCTGCGGGAAAACAAAAAGAAGAAAAAAATTCCCCTTCAAACCAATTGATTCTTCAGCAGCAACAGGAAAATTTAAGCTGAAATGTCGACGGAACTCCAGCTCATGAAAGGCTCCAGTGAGGGCTCTGGGGAAGATAGGAGACACCTGCTAATGAGAAGAGTTTTTTTTTTTTAAACCATTGCAAATCTTAGTTTTTTATTATTAAAAAAAAAAAAAAAAAAAAAAAAGACACCCCTAGAATGACAGTTTCCAAAACTGGAGGGAAGAGAGAAACAGCGGAGGTTTTATAGAGACGGAATCTCTTGCTGAGACAAACTGTCAAATTTTTCATTATATCCATTTCAAGGCAGGCATTTATTAGCTTTCTAGTGACTATATATCTCCTGTAATGTTCTTACTGTGGTTTGCCTCTTAATTACCTGTAGAATTTGCATTTAAACTGAGTTTAAGTGTGCTATCTACTCTTCGGCTTCACACAGCTGTTGCCATGGTAACCAAAGGGGTCTCCTGGTGGCTGGCTGGCCTGGAATGTCTGCTTCAGCTGGCCTAGAAGCATCTCCCCCTCACTGTTGATCCGTCTCCTTCACTTCACAGATGAAAGTGAATGAAAGCATCAAAGGATCCACTGACCCCTGTTGGATTTCTCTAGAAACTACTATCAGCAGCAAGATTTCCCTTTTTTGATGAGCCTTTCAGGATTGGGGTCTGGGGTTGATTTCTCCCTGTGTAGTCCACTCAGATTGTCCCCTCAGCTTCAGATACATCAATTGACTGGGCCTGATGTCCAGTCCCCTCTGTTGACCCAGAGACTTAGCACAGGTCCCGAGTCCAGGCTCCTCCTTGCCTGGAGAGCATGAGTGGAACTTCTTCCTGATGGGGAGCAGCCTGACCCTACATAAGCATTGTTCTTAAAGACAGTCGTAGCGGGAGGTCATGACAACACTATGCAGACTGCCCTGAGCTAGTAAGCAAGAGCACCTGGAGTCCAGGCCTGGCTCCTGCAGGCTTGGACGAAGCTGGTTTAGTCCTCCAAAGCTAAACAGAGATGAAAGGAAGATGAACGTGTGCTGAGTGATTTTTCCTTGATCCCACTGGTACTGAAAGCAAATGTTTCTAAGGTTACTTTTTCCCCTCAAAGAGAAATGGATTAAAAACAACCAAAGGTGCAGTATAACAATTTTTTGGGGGGGGGGTGGGGAACGACTTGTGATATGGCCCTGCACAGACCACAAGGGAAGAAACACAGACCTCTGACCCATCCCATGGTGTGGCCTCAGACTTGGGAAGCAAGGAGGCAAGAAGGGAACTGCACAGCAATCTGTGCAACTCTTGCCCTCAGCTCTCTGAAAAAGCTAAGCAGAGATTATGCTCACACCTTCAAGGACCGGAGCCCAGCTACTGATGTTCCCCCTTAATCCTCTCTGTTGACCAGTCCCGGGGTTGGGCTGAGAAAAGGCATAGATCTAGGTCTGCCATGTGATCTGTTATGTACCATCTCATAATGGAAGAAGCAACTCAACTGGGAGTAGTGGTGGTAAACAGACTCGCAAATCACATGGACAATAGTAAGTGGCCAAAAGCCAGGATTCTAGGTAGTTCTACTTGCTTATCCTGGGAGCCAACTTTCCATTGCAACCAAATTTCAGAAGATAAAAATGTGGCAGATGTCAGTCATTGTTTCTCCATATTTAGTAAAGTCCTTCAAAAAATCTCCTTCGTTGCATCAGAACACTTAATCTGGTTTGTCTTCAAGATTGGCCGTGATTGAACCTGTAACTATATTGCCTTTTACTGGACATTTTTGTTTTCTCCTCTCCCTGGATGCTGCAGTAAACTTACTTCAACTGCCTGTATTTCAAATTCATCAGTGATTTAGACTGAATGTCTATGGCACATGGGAGTTCAGCACAACTCCCTGGCGACCCCCTGGCTGAATTCCTGAAAGGGAATGAGCTCCCTGTACTTGTCTTGATCTGTTTCCATGGGTCCTGAGTGGACCCCAGGATGGTGTGTATCTGTATAATGTGTGTCTGCTAAGGTGGTAATGTTGAAGACAAAACTTTCATCAACTGGGATTTAGAAAAATGCCTGTCTAGAAAGCACTTCAGCAGATAACCGAGCAGGGAAACGTTTGGGGACCCCCCCGCCACCGCCCCAGGTAGGCATGGAGGCTGCAAGTTGAGCAACATCAGACTTAGGAATTGAGCCACTTCAGACTTGTACCTGCTTCTCCCAGTCCTCTCTCCATGTAACTACTTGAATATAAAGCTTTCACTAGGGGTTTCTGCCTCCTAAGCTTTAGCCTTCAGTGTTCTTATGCCTGAGCTTAATGGTTTCCATTTTGGTTTCTTCTCTAAGATATTCAAAACAAATGTAACCTTACTGAAGACTGAGAGACACAGAGGCTAATGTCTTGCAATTTATTTTTTTCTCATGAGATCACTTAACCCTCTAGCCTGTGTAGGTGTATATCCTAATTCCCAGGATATAAGTGAGCCTGAATTGTTCACATCTGCATGATATGAGTAGACAACTTTCCATCAGGTGATGGAGGGGTTTCCATGATCTTCCAGTGATACAGCCAACATTATATTAGGGGTTATCCCTTTCAACAGTCTACTTCTAATTCTAGTTACTTCATTAGTTATTTCTCTTTCTGTTGCAATTAAGAGAAATGCAATCTAAAATATCTTAACTTTTGAGTAGATGGGAAGCAATAGTACATATAGCTGAAAATACCAGAGAAGAGCTGACTTAGGATGGCTGAATCTGTGAGATCATTCAAAACACATATCTCATCTCCCAGCTCTGTTTTCCTTGTATTACCTCCACACTCAGGTAGGCTCTCCATTTGAGGTGGCAAGATGGTAGTCATAGTTCCGAGCTTATAGAGTATCAACCTCCCAGAAACAACAGAAGGAAGAAGGGGAGAGTCTCTTTCTCGCTGAAAGTTTTGGATGCACTGCTTATTGGGCCAAGTCAGGTTATATGTCCATACTTGATCCACTCATTATGACCTAGGATATAAACAGCAGTGATTGGTTTAGGCTTGGTCCCTCTGACTGTCTCTGGTAGATGGACTGGGAACAATCCCACCTAAACTACATGAAAGAGAAAAATCTGGATGCTACCACAAGAGATATAATTACTCCAATTTCATTTCTTTATGTCACTGTTGTGAAAAAAGACTTATTTTCCTTACGCGAATTTGGCAGCTGATGCCAAGTGTAGTAATATTACAATACTATACGATTAATAGATCATGATTTGAGTTCTTGTCTTTCTGACTCCATATTCCATGTTTTGGACTAAATTCTCTTGCTCAGTTTTCCTCGTGGCTACATTATGGAGATTGGACTCAGAAAATTTAGTTTGGTTTCTCAAAGTATACTAATTTTAATATTCTGAATCTTGTATGATGATGATGATGGTGATGATGATGGTAGTGATGATGATAGTGATTTTGTTAATTGGTATCATATTTTGTTAATTGGTATAAATTTCTAAATCTGTTCCATCGATTATTTTCTCACTTGCTGATGATTTAAGCAAGTATTTATGTCCCCATATCATTGAAGCTAAGAGGAAAGTAGACAATTCCCATAGTCACCCAGTCAGTGAAATGGAGAGCCAGGATTAGAAACTGGATCTCCTTTCTTTTATTTCAGAGTCCTTTCAACCACCTCCAATTCTTTGTTTTTATGATTTCTTTTCTTTTGCGAAGGACAGGCCCCCTGAGGAACAGGGTGAAACCCTAAGGATCCATATAGCAGATTCTTTATTGGTCCTGAGGGGAAAAGCCAAGTGCAATGGTCTAGAAGTAAGTAGATGAACATCTATGAAGGTTTGAAAACCAGCATTACCCCCCAAACCACATTTGCTACCATAGTGAGAACTCTGGGTCCACCAGAAATCTCTGTTGGCCCTAAGGTGTTTTTGCTTTTCTGAAGGATTTTTATAATACTATGAGGAAGATGAGCTCTTAGCTTCTCCCCTTGTTCATGCGACACCTCTATTTTTGCAGTTCCTCCATTGATTCACAGCTTAGGGGGAGGATGTGCCAATCTAAGTGGTCTGATCCTAAGACCACTAGGACTTTAGGACCTAGGCTTGGCTATGTTTACTAGTGAGCAAGGTCAGTGATGCCCAGGTATCGAAGGTGGAGCCATGTGGAAGTCCGCCCTGGCCGTACACAGCAAGGGAGGAAGCTGTCTTCAGGGAATTTAAAAACAATACTAAAATTGACTTGAAAGTTGATCTGGTTTTTATTACCACTGTGTTCCCAAACTCAGTGTCAGTGACAAAATCCTTCTCCCCAGAGGGGTAACTGCTCCCACCACCACACCCTTTATATACCCCTGCAGGTAAGACGAATAGAGGCCAGGGGGAGTGGAATAGAAATTTCCAATACTTAGCATTTACTGCAGCTGAAACCCCGCTCTCCTCCCCGCTGCCGGCCCCGCCCGAGCTTGCCCACAGATGCTCTGAGGGAGCACGCTCAGCAAAGAAACCGCTACCGATCTGTCACTGCAGACTGTCTGCGCTCCCTTTGGGCCGCTTGCCTCTCCCAAGCAACTCCCAGCCAAAAAGAGCTCAGCAGTGGGATCCCCCGGGGCAGCATAATGACCCAGACTGTAAATGTGGTTATTGCTACCGCAGCACTGGAAAGGGAGAAAGAGAGCGACAGTGAGAATAAGAGAGTGACTCTGAGTTGGGTACTGGGTGGTGGGGGGGTGGTGGTGGTTTGAGACAGGGAGAGAGAGGGAGTGGGTGAGTGTGGATGCGAATGGCTATAGCATTGGGAATAAGAGAAAAAGAGAGAGAGAGGCTGTGAGCTCACCCTGTCGTCCAACTCTCACCCCTGGATAGACTGTGGCTTTACCTTTCTGTCCTTTGCTTTTCTCAGCAGCCAGTCCTTACTTGGGTCACTACTTACAATTCCTAACCCTATTCAGTTTTAGAGAAGTATTCACTTGCTTAGGAGAGAAAGCAGGGAATATGTTGAAGGCTGCAAAGTGTCTCTCTCTGGCCCTTTCAACCTTGGAGTGCTTTGCTGGGCTTTATCTGTCCTCAGTAAACCTTTATTTTTCATGAAATGTCCTCAGCACCGTGCCCTGTGACAATGCTCCTTTCTTCCGATGTATGCAGAGTGGCATGAGGATAGCATCCCCAAATATACCCAGAAGCTGTGTCTGCGTCCTGAGCTCTTTTGGCAGAGGGCAGGGAAACTTGCAAGGCCTCACACCCCATCTCTTGGCAGATGAGGAGTTGGGTACTAGGCTAAGAGGGGAGATACAGGGACAGGCATCTTGATTGAGGCTCTAGGAGGCTTGCTTTCTGGGCTCTCCCTGTTCCTTTATCTGACATTGGGTTGTCATTTTCCTGAGCTTTGGGGGTCATCTCTGCAGGACATCTTTAGAAACATTTGCTGGGCCTCTTTGATCTCCAGGCCAGAATGTATTTTCTGAAATACCCACCTGTGTCTAAAGATCACTCCTGTCACGTTCCCTGTCCAGGGTTGGATCTGAGAGAAATCCCTAGGTGTTCCTGTGATTGCAGAGATGGGCATTTTCTCTGCAGCATCAGTCCATGTCTCTAAGGCTGTAGACATGACACGTCTCTGTAGAAAATTCTGTTTTTGCTTCTGTGACCCTTGTGGATCTGTCAAGTGTCTGCCTGTGGTTCTGGGGTCCCTGCATCTTCCATGGAACGGCCTTCCGAGCCACTGTGATCCTTGGACTGGTGTCTCCTGGGAAACGTCTTTCCTTGCCTCTGTGACTGCGGTGGATTTCTACCCTGGAACACCTGCATGTGCCAGTCATCTTTTAGGCTTTCTCAGGGAATCATGGTATCCTGCAGTAGGGGAGGAGCATTGCCTGGCACTAGAGCTGTCAGTTCAGTCTGGAAGGACCCTGGGCAAGCCCTGCAGGGAGAAGATGCTCAGTCACCCTTGTCAGCTAGGTGCCCTAGTCCATCCTTGGTGTAGAAATGAGGGGCTGCCTTGCCTGCAGAGAATTTAGAAACAATACTGAAACTTTCTAAATATTAATCTGCTTTATATCTGTATTAGTTTGCTAGAGCTGCCATAGCAAATACCACAGATTGGGTGGCTTAAACAACAGAAAGTTATTTTCTCACAGTTCTAGAGGCTGGAGGTCCAAGATCAAGGTGTTGACTGGGTTGGTTGGTCTGATGCCTCACCCCCTTGGTTTGTAGATGGTATCTTCTTGCTCTGTTCTCACATGGTCTTTCCTCTGTGTGCACGCATCCCTGGGGTCTCCTTTGTGTGTCCACGTTTCCCCTTATAAGGACACCAGTAAGGTTGAATTAGGGCCCCACTCTAAATTTTTCATTTTAACTTAATTACCTCTTTAAAGGTCCTATCTCCAAATATAGTCATATTCCAAGGTGCTGTGGGTTAGGACTTCAACATATGAATTTTGAGGGGATGCAATTCAGTCCATAACAATAATATTCTCATGTTCCAGAAATTCTAAAAAACTTCAGTAATAACATTTTCTCCCCCTGAAAGATATTTTTGTGATCTGAGTTCTAAGCAGTTGCTCTAGTTGTTGAATTTTTATTACTTCTACATTAATAAACATTATATTTAACATTGGAATTAGTTTACACGAATACGGGTTATACATTTGGCCCCTGCATGGGATGACTTAGCTACACGTGGTCATTTCAAGAGTAAGTTCTTAAAAGTTTGGAATCATTGAAGGCTTGTATCTGGTAGAGTTCATGTCTCCAACCCCTGTGTTTACTTCATACACCTTCATTTAAATGACTGATTAGAAATTAAAGGGAATGTTAAAGACAAACAGAATTCAATTTACTTCAGTTGGAGTTTGTGTTTAAATTTTAAAACAGTGAAACAAATGATTATTTTATTATCTCCAGAAATTCATAATTAATTGACATTCAATATAAAATTTTCACTGTCTATATTTTTTTAAATTTCTGGTCATTATTACCGTATGCTTAATACTGAAAATAACTTAGTAAAGAGGATGAGGATGCTAAAAAAGTAGAAGTCCGTGCATGATGATCTTTAGCTCCAGGAATGCAGTTAACACTGGGGATTTAGAGGGAAAAGGTGAGGGGAGAGCCCACAGGTGTGTACAGGTTAAAATGCAGGCATCCAATAACTAGGGTCTAGGCAGGAAACCTGGGATTCCATCCTCAGTTCCCACCTTTCCCATGCGTGTGTGCGCACACACACACACATGCACACCACATGCACACATGCACATGCATACATTGTGGTGGATGGTATCTTAGCACTGGGACCAAGACAAACGTCCACTTCCATGAGGCCAGGCACAGGGCCCTGTAGGGCCCTGCAAAGGGGCTCCATTCTGCACAGGATCATCGTGGTGAAGCAGATGACCTCTCAGAGTGCGAGGTCCCATACAGAGACTCAGGGCCAGCCTCTGGGTTCGAGGACTCTAGGGACTGTCAACTCCCTTTTGCTCCTCAATGTAGCCAAATATTCCCTAACCTTCTTCTGCCAGCTGCAAAGTTCTCTGCCCAGCATGGGATACACAAACCATGGGGACAGGTCTTTGCCCTTGGGGAACTCAGTGTGTTGGAGGAATCAAAATTGTAAACAGATAAAATTCACCGGGTGCCAAATTTCCCCCCTCTGGCCAAGAGAGAGGGGGGAGAATGTTGGTTTTAACAGAGAGCTTCTGTCAGCCAGTGTGTAATTCCAGACTCTGGAGAGCAAATACCGCTGAGTGTCTAGTTGGGAGTCATATCCACCAAGTCCAAACAATCCCCCAGATCTGATGGGCCAAAGCTGATGTTGGGAACGAGATACTCCAAATACTGGAAAGAGGGTGGAGAGTTAGGGAGTGGAACTCCAGGGAGGTGACGGAGGAGCTGTGCACAATGCAGGGCAACCTTGTGCGAGGCTGGGGGGGCGTGATGTTTCTTTATTAGTTGGTGGCTGAGTTTTCTGTGCAAGTGCTAGTGCGTCTGGGAGAAAGCCCGCTATCCCCACTGGTCCAGGACAAAGTGAGCTGGGCATACAGGAAGGACTGGGAGGATACCTAAGAGAGCACCCAGGAAGCTTCCCACGGGGGTGGTTCTGGAAATGAGCCCTAAGCATGAAAAGCACTTTAATTTGGTCAAGAACAGGGAGAAGTTTATGCATATTACAAGAAGAAGCAAGCATTCAGAAAAGTAACATGGTCACACATGGCAGCCTGGCAGAGAACTTCAAATATTCCTGGTGTAATTAACGTGGGGGTAAGTGCCCATGATGAAACTGGAAGTGTGAAGCTGGGGCTGACCTGGCCCTCAGGGCACCTTCCCTGCTTCCTGCTGAAAAAGAAGGAGTCAGGCCATCAGCATTGAATCTCCGTGTTCTAGGTCAGTCCTCAGGGAGGGAGACTTGGTGCCCTGCCATCTGACTGCCCCGGGAATTAGGACAGAACAGCTCCTGCAGGTGGAGAGCTGAGGAGCTCCGTGGGAGGAAGCCGGGCGGGACTGGCAGTCGTCTGTAATCAGCCAGGTGGGGCGTATCCAGCTTGTTCAAATGCAGGTTGAATTAAGCTCAAAGCTTTATCTCCTTTCTGTCCTCTGATCGTGGCTTAACTTTCTTCAGTTACTGCAAGAGATAAGAAAAAGCCCAAATGAGAGAGAAGCAGGAGGCCAGCACCTCTTTGCCTTAGTAAGACGGAAATGTGAGGGGAAGTGGATTCACTCCTGAGCAAATTAAAATCAACCAATTGGCCAAACTCAAGGATATGCTCATTATGTCTGCTTGAGACAGGAATTCTCAGGAACCAGAGCATTTACCAACGACCTCCAGAGATCAGCTAGGTCACCCCTGCCTACTGAAAACTTCCATTTAAATTTGAGGCCTTTAAAAAAAATTTTTTTTTCTTATTATTCAAAAAATATATGCATTGTAGAACCTTTGGGAAATAGAAAAAAATTTAAATAATCCACATACCTTACTCAGCAATACCAATGTTAAGATTTTGGTTTAAATCCTTCCAATCTTTTTACACACACACACACAAACACACACACCTCCCCCAACCCACACACACCCATACATACTCATTTAGTACTTCTTGTTTGACCATTATAATGGAATGGTACCATTTAGAAATCTGATTAGTAGCGTTAATTAATAACTCATACGTAAAGCACATATTAACACCTCCTTTGTACAGGCCCCTTCTTAGGCCTGGGGATGCAGTGGCATCAACAGTTTCCATTCCCTTCTGGAGCTGACAGTGTGTAGAAGGATACAGCATCCCGTAAACACAAGATTAGACCTCACGATCAAGTATTCTGATGGGAAGGAGGTGATGGCACAGAGCCTAGCAGGACGGGAGCGGGGCTTCTGGAGCCAGGTGATCTCACACCTGAGAGCTGTCTGAGAATGGGACAGCCAGAAGAGTGTTCCAGGTGGAGGAATACACGGTCAAGCTGGAGGGGGAGGCCAGGGCCTTGTGAGCCACGGGAGGATTTTAATTTAAGTAAAGCTGAAAGCCACAAATGGATTTAAAGCAAGAGAGTTTATTATATAATCTTATAAATTGTTTTAAGACATGGCTGCTGTGTGGAGAACATAGTGAAGGGGCACATCAGAAGCAGAGAGACTGATAACTAGGAAGCTATTGCAGTGGTGCAGGCAACATGCCACAGTAGCTTGGCCTGGCTCGGTACCATCAGAGATGGAGAAAAGTACATGCCTCTGAGAGATATTTTGGGAGTAGATCACCTATCTATGCTACTGACTTGGATGTGAGTGGTCAGTTATATCCTCAAGGTTTCTAAAAGGATATGATAGTTACTAACGTGGATCAGGTTGGGAGAGGACTACATTCGAGTCACTTTCTTTTGGGGGAGGTGAGTATGGAAAAGTCAAGAGATCCATTTTGGGCATTTGTTATTATTTGAGATGCCGTGAAACATCCAAGTGAAGGTTTGAAGTAGTCAGATCTGTTCATCTGGAGAGGAGAGGTCTAGACTGGGGATATGAAGGTAGAATATTGCTATCAAACCGGCCTTGGCATTGGTGTTGGAGAATAGGGTATGTATGTATACAAAAGATCAGCAGAGACCCTGGAAGAAGTTCTACAGTTGGTAAGAGAAGGAAAAGTCAATGAAGGGGCAGAAAAAGGAGAGGCTGGTGGGGTCAGGATGGAAGGCAGTATGAAGGCGTGGTTTCATAGAGGCAGAAAGAGGAGAGGGTCTTCCTTTCTCATAACTAAATATTCTAAACCTTAACTTAAAATCTGTACAGTATCTTACTGAATGGGGTATACCATACATTTTTGAAATGCATGTGCTTTCACGCTGCTCATTCAGATGGAGGCCAGGGCATTTCTTGATGCCTGGGCTTGTCATCAGTGCTGCTCACAGGCAGATACTTCCCTTTCTAGGCACACGTAGAATGGCACCTCTGGACCCTTGAGGCTGGGCAGGGCCATATGACCACCTCTGGCCAGTGAGTTTTGAGTAGATGGGCTATATATCAGCTTGGCTGGAGCATTTAATCTTCAGTTTGAGAACAGTGATTTCTCTTCCTCTGACAAGCAGCTGGCCACATTGAAGATGGTAGCTGCTCGGTCTGCCCGGGTCTCTGAATAACTGAAATGAGCAGAGTTCTCCAAATAACCCTTGACAGGCATATATAAAAAATAGATATAAACCTTTGCTATTTGAAGCTTCTGTGATTTGGAGGTTGTGTGTTACTGTAGCATGTCCTAGCCTGTTCAGACTGATTAACTTTTTCCTTTTCTGCCTCTTTATTCCCTTGAGGTTTGGTCACCTCAACCTCAACTTTATCAGCCTCTGCTCCATGCCATGTCCCTCTCAGCCTCTTTGCTCTCTGTGCTCTGGGGAACTTTGTCTAGCATGTGGCTGAGGGTGGAGCCGTGTTCTGCCCCAACATGCTTTTTTTTTTTTTTTTTTTTCTTTATGATGCCGTGTGTCCTCTCAGGATTAGGGTTTTTAAAGCTTTAAAAGGATCTAATAACCTTTCTCTGAGGTTTCACTGGGGAGGGCCAGGGAGTAAAAAAATACCATCAAGAAAAGCAGTAACACACCATTTAATGTATTAAAATGTTGTTCCAGCTCAGGTACATCATACTGGGCGCCTATAAACCACTTTATTAAACCGTGCTTTTGCGTGGTACCATTTGATTAAGTTGAAGGACACCATAAGGAATAGCTCTGTGAAATGTATTATTGTGAATTCTGTCAGAATGTTGCTGAGGACTGTTGATTTTATCACATATGGTCTCTGTGTGAAGATACTCAGGAGAAATTCTGAACTTAGAATGGTTGAAATTGTGAGCAATTATTTTTTTTTTATATTGTAGATACTATGTGTTATACAAATAATTAGACATGAATCCATCCATGCATCTACCTACCTATCATTAATCAATGAAGCAATCCTCAGTGTGCATATAGTAAAGCAAAACCTAGTGACAGGATTGGACTTGCTATTCCTGTTCCACAGTCTTTGGAGCACTGGATTGTTCTCTGAGCCAGGGCTGGCAGGCCTTCAATTTTCCATCTTAGGAGGAAGGGCTATGTCCAACTTCACCTTGAGCCTGTGTCTCGGTTTAAAAGGACCAATAGAGGCTGTTACAGCTGAGGCTCAGGATTTGACTGCCTCTTATTAAGAGAGGTGAGTTAACTGTGGAATTGTCTCAGGAAATCTAACATCATTTAGATGCATCAGGAATCTAGCTCCGATAAGAGTGACGCAAACTCAGAGCTTCTAAGATCCTCTTTAACTCCAGCATCAACTTTTCTGGGTGTGGTGGCTTTGTAACAAGGTGTCAGCTTGGCTAGTGAACTACGCTTCCCTAAGTCCCCTTTCCTCTGTGTTTTTGGCCTGAGTAAACCACAGGGAGATGCTTAGATGTGGAGGCAGAAAGGAAGCAGCAGACATCCTGAAGCTCACAGGCATTGCTTGATCAGCTGACTCACCTTGTGGGCGTGAGGCTGCAGCTGGGCCTTCAGCTGCTTCGCCTTCCCCTGGAGCTTCCTTCTGCTTCTCTGACTCCTGGGCCAGGTGTGTATTTAGTTCTGTAACAAAGGGCCCTGGCTTTGGCAGGACACGCACACATCTGTAGTTCTACTGCTCCGGTTGAGAAGTGCACTGGGATGGATCCACATAGCACATGATAAGGAGTCTGCAGTAAGTGCCTCTTCCAAATCCTTCTTGGGCAGCTCAATTCCCAGAATGCTCTATTTCTGCCAGTGTGATGTTCTGAACATGATGTTTCTTTTCTGACTCATGGCCTTGTCTGCTAGTGAATAGATCAGCATACACCTGTTAATTCACCAAATAGGTGCTGAACATCTAATATCTAATGTATCTCAGTCATTTATCAGGTTCTGGGACTACAGAGATGAATGATGCTGGTAAAGATAGTCTACAGATAACTATTAAAATGTGGTGGTGGGGTAACAAAGAGATGTAAATTTTCATGATGGGAAATGGGAAAGAATGACTGCTACTTCCTACAAAACACCTGAGATCAGGGAGGACTTCACAGAGAGATAAGCAATGGCCTTAACTGACAAGCTCATCAGATATGAGTATTCTTTGAAACAAACAAACAAACAAGCAAACAACTCTAACAGTGCAAGACAACCCTGTTAAATGAAGTGGGGTCCACAGGAGGAATAGTGGGGGGTAAAATAAGAGAAGATGCTAATTCTCTTTGGTACATGTAGATTATCAGATGCCAGTAGGGCAGCCAGATAAAGATGTCCAGGAGAATGTTGTCTAATCCAGATCTTCAGAGAGATCTGGTCTAGAGGTGTAGATTTGGAAGTTTTCAGCACAAAGGTGGGAGTTGCAGTCAGAAGCAAGGACCTCAATCCAAGGACAAACAACTTTCCTCAACCTGTGTCTCTGCTCACTGCAGCAGGAACCACAGACAAAGTGACTGCAGGTCCTTACTCATGGCTCAAAGGCTCCATGATTTTCCTGTTCATCCAGGCTTTGACTCCCCAGTTCCAGACTCAGTTAGCTTGACATCTTGGTTTATGCTTTTCATCCTATCCATGTGAAGATCACATGGGATCACTCACTAGGAATGTGCCCTAGACTCCATGCTCTGCACCTGTCGTGAAGTAGCAGGAAGTCCAGTCCACATTCCTGGGATCTGGCCTTGGTGAGTCTCCTGTGCTCTCCCATCTTGAATCCATTCATATGTCTTATTGATACTACCTCCAAAACATACCTCTGCTGCTCTAGGCATCCTTGCTACTACTCTGGTCTAAACCACCATGTTTCACTGGGACCTTGGCCTCCTTACCATCTCCTTGCTTTCATACATGGGCCCGCATAACACACTCCCTTCACAGCGAGAAGAGTGATTGATCCCTTTAAAAAATGAATCTGGGAGTTCCCTGGCGGTCCAGTAGTTAGGACTTGGTGCTTTCATTGTCATGGTCAGCGTTCAATAATCCCTGGTCAGGAGACAAAGATCCCACAAGCTGCGTGGTGCAACCCAGGAAAAAAAAAAAAAAAAGAATCTGATCATTACCCTTCCCTGCTCAGAACCATTTAGTGGCTTCCATTACACTCAATATAAATCCAGTTCTTTACCTTGGCAGGGAAGGCCTTGCATGATATGTCCCCTGACCTCATCTCAAAGGTCATCATGTGTCAGTCTCATCCTGGAGCAGCACATGCGTCTGCAACACTGGTCCTTTTTCTGTTCCTGGAACATGATAAACCTTCCTCACCTCAGGCCATCACGTTTGTTGATGGCCCTACATACAATCTCTTCTCCTAGCTCTTTTAAAGGCTTCTTTCATTCTTCAAATCTCAGTTTAAATATATCTTCCTCAGACAAGTTGCTCCCTTGACCCCCAATCCAAAGGAACCCCACCACATTCACCCAGTTACATGCTAGCCATTGCCATGCTTACGTCCACCAAACTTATGACCAGTGAATACCTTATTCATTCAGGTGTTTTTTTTGCTGATCTGCTGTGCTCCACACTCTATTGTGAGTGTGTGTGTGTGTGTGTGTGTATAGCAGAGTAACTTCCCCACATCTGAAGAAGATGATTTGATCTGATAGCTTATGAGCATAGGAAGAGGGCTAATGTCCTAGAAAATAATATGTTCTTATGCTTTTGTCTTCTACTATTTTCATTCCACTTTATTTCATATTCATTCCAAGTTGGAGATAGTCCTAATATTTCTTATTTGGAAAGGCAACATAGTGTTTCTTCATGTTGAGATTTATCAAGCTCTCCATTTGCTTGGTAATTGGATTATTTACCAGTTGTTTTTTTTTTTTTCTATTTTCAATTGTATTTCTATGAGTACATAAATTTTTGTTTATTGTATCCAGGAGAATTTCTTTGGGATATAAACACAGAAGTAGAATTTCTGGGTCAAAACTGTGAACAATTTTAGAAGTCTTATTACATAGCAACAGATTTCTCCTTAGAAAGATGGAACCAATTTGCTGTGCCCAAAGCAATGTACAACTGTGCCTGGTTCCCCAGAGTCTTGTCAGAATTGACTTTAAACTTTTTTTTATCACTTGAACCTTGTTTTGCTAATTTAGGTATGTTGGGAGGCAACCATAGAAAATTGCACAAGGGAAAAATCACATGGTAGAGTCACTATGTTCTAGCGTGAAGCACTCACTTCTGCAATCCTAGAAACTTGATTTTATCAGAGCCTGTATCTTTTGGAATGCTTTCAGCAACAGAAAACAGGAAAAATAAAAATTCAAACTGGCTAATATCATGAAGCAGATTTATTGGCAGGTAACTGCTCTGTTCATTAGGACCGTGGCTCGTATCTCTACCATTCTCTTGGATTTGATTTCCTCTTGGTGTCCACTTGATATTGGAGGGAAACTTGCTAATGCAATTCCAAGCCTCGCTTCTGCATATGACAACACCCAGCTAAGGAATGAAACAATTTCTCGTGACTCTTTTTACCACTGAGGAAGCTTTTCAAAAATAACTCCTCTCCCCTCCCAGATACATCCCCTGTGTCTCATTGTACTGAAGTGGGTCCCTTGCTTGTTTCTGAACTAATTACTATGTGCCGGCAATAAATGTGGGTATTATCTTAGGTTTGCATTCCTATACTTCTCCCACACAATCCATGCAAGGGGCAGATGTATGGTGAGTAGCCAATTAGACCCAAACCCCTGGAGCAGGGCTCGGAATGAGGTGTCCGGAAAAGGAGAACACATGAATAAAAACAGAATGATTAGGAGAGGGGAACAGATGCTAGGTAAACAATTTCCAACAAAATACTAGAATATAATCACACTCACATTAACCAAACTCACAGAGACAGAGATACCAATGGATTACTATTTACAATGAGAAACAGCACTGCCAAGGGGACAATGCTATGTTAAATACCTAAAGCATTTTCTCCCTGCAAGCTAACTGCACGTAAAGCAAAAAGTCCACTTAAAAAATGGAGCAATAAAACAAGTCTGGGTATTCTTCATGTCCTGTATCATCAAGCTTTGGGGACTTATCTTACCATCTCCCGTACTGGTCAGAGACTCCAAGGCGGCCAGGAAGTCGTGGACTCTTGACCAGGATGTTCCTTTCTTACGAGCAGTGCCTGGACACTCCTGAGTTCTCTGATAAAATCCAAGTTGAGGATCCCCTATCCAGTAACCTAACTCTCATAAAGCCAAACACAATGGAAATTCGTGGATTTCAGCTTTGAAAGCCATTGAATTTAGATTACCTGAATTAAATATTGTGTCCAGGTTACTTTTTATGTTCTCTGAAACTCATTCTCAGAGGTTGATTGAACCACAGTTTAGGAAGTATATTATGCCCTCTTCATGTCCTATCTGCCCGTTTCCTTGCTTGCTCGGCTTGAGCAGCTGGGCTCTCTTCCTGTTCTTTATCCACTGGAAGCAGACTATCACCACTGGGAATCTTCATCTACCCCCTCTGCCTGGAATACTTCTCTTCCACACACACATATTTCAATGGCTCCTTTTCTCATTTTATTCAATTCTGTTCTCACATATCTCTTTATAAGTGAGACTTTCGCAGACAATCCTATTTAAATAATATCCCATCTCTCTTGCTCCACTTCAGTTTTCTACATTGTTCTTATCACAATCTGACATAACTGTTATTTATCTTTCATCTCTTTGCTCTGAGGATCTTGTCTGTTTGGTTCACTGCTGTAACTCTAGCACCTAGAAGAATAACTGACACATACTAGATTCTTAACAAACACCTATTCAATCACACGGTTTGGACATGAATTTGTTTTCTTTTGTATGCCTCTTTGTTACAAAAGTGTGTATGTGTGAACAAATTCAGTATCAATTTAGGCCATTTTAGTAGAATCTATTTTATGCATCCAAGATTTATTTTTTTCTAAACTGCTTTGGCAATTTTGGGTCCTTTGCATTTCCACATAAATTCCGCAATCAACTTGTCAATTTTTCACAAAAAGGCTGCTAGATTTTATGGGGACTATATTGAATCCATAGATTGATTTGGGTAGAATCACCATATTCACAATATTGAGTCTTCCAATCTATAAACATGGAATGACTTAATTTATTTAGCTCTCCTTTAAATTCTATCAGCAATGTTTATAGTTTTCAGTGTACAAGAAATTGTTCATTTTTTCCTATGGATTTTTATTCTTTATAATGCTGCTGTAAATAGGATTTTTTAAAAATTTAATATTCAAATTGTCCTTTGTTAATATATAAATACACTTATTTTTAATATATAAACCAATGATCTCCCTCATCTCTGTTTCTCCTTGAGTCAGTTTTTTTTTTAAATTTTTTGGTTTCTGCTCTGTTAGATTCTTTTTTTTAAATTAATTAATAGGCAGTAATTAATTAATTTTTGGCTGCATTGGGTCTTCGTTGCTGAACGTGGGCTTTTCTCTAGTTGCAGCGAGCGGGGGCTACTCCTCGTTGCAGTGCACGGGCTTCTCATTGCGGTGTCTTCTCTGGTTGTGGAGCATGGGGTCTAGGTGCCTTGAGTCAGGTTTGATAATGTGTCAATTTTTATTTCATCTAAGTTGTCTAATTTGTTGATATGGTAATTTATAATGTTCCCTTTAAAAAACTTTAAAAGTTTAATTGGTGGTGATAGTTTTTCTTCCAGTCCTGATTTTTGATAATTTGTCTCCTCTCTCTTTTTAGTTTGGCCATTTCGGTAAAGGCTTATCCATTTTGTTTATATTTTCAAAGAAAGAACTTTTGGTTTTATGGATATTCTTCTTTGCTTTTCTGTATTTTATTTCATTGATTTTCCACATAAGATTATTTCCTTTCTTCTGCTTTCTTTGTATTTACTTTTCTCCTATTTCTCTAGTTTCATAAGGCTGAAGTTTAGGTCAATAATTTGAGACGTTCCTTCTTTCTAATACAGGTGTTTAAAGCCATAAATGTCCCTTTAAGCACTGCTTTAGCTGTATCTCACTGATGCAAACATGTTGTATTTTCATTATCATTCAGTTAAATATATTTTCCGATTGTTCTCTTTTGTTTTGTTTGATCAATAGGATATTTAGAAGCGTGCTGTTTAATTTCCCTCCAGACTGGGCTTCCCTATAAACTAAACAGTGTTTTAGTGTTGATGAGCAGTGTTTTTTAAAATAACAATGAAGTCAAATTTATCAGTTTCATTAGGTGTTATTACTTTCTGTAACCTAAGGATATTCATATATCACAAATAGGTTCTCCTGTGTTTTCCATTAAAATATACTCAGTGTGAACTTTTACATTTAGATCTGTGACCTAACTTAACTGAGTGCCTTTGGTCTATTTCATTGATCTATTTGTCAATTCTTATGTCAGAACTACATTGTCACAAATATTTTAACTTAGTGATACTCAGCTTTTCCACTCTTGACATTTTGGACTGGATAATTTTTCGTTGCTTTGGGCTGTCTTGTGCATTGTAGAATGCTTAGGTGCGTCCTTGTGTTCTAAACACTAAATGCTGATAGCACCCTCCTCCAAGTTGTGGCATTTCTTATAGTTTGGGGACAAAGGATTTTCTTAATTTTCCTTTATCTAAAAATGTACTTATTTTTCACTCTCTCTTAAAGATATAGATATAGAATTAAGGATACAGAATTCTGGATTGAGATTATTTTTCTCTCATTAATTTGAAGATGTGTTTTCACTGTCTTCTGAACTCTGTAGTTTTTGATAAGAAGGCAGTGATAATTCAAATCATTGTACCTCTGAAGGCTGTGTTTTTTCCCTTGTTGCCTTTAAGATTTTCTCTCTTTCTGTCTCTCTCTTTTTTGTTTTTGTTTCAGCACGCTAACTGATGTTCTTAGGAGTGTGTGTGCGTGTGTGTGTGTGTTTTAAACCTGCTGGGAATTCAAAGAGCTTTTTAACTTGTGAATTTGTAATGTCATGTTTTGGTAATCCCACAGAAATGGTCTGCCTTCCCCACCCACCAAAAAAATTGGTACAAATGTCAAACCTGATAACACCAAACACACACACCAAGAAAGTATGTAAAGATTTATTACTCACATAATGAAGATTTATGGCAAGAGCGAGGTGGGTTTCCCAAGCAGGTCCAAAATGGACTGAGAGAGCAGAGAAAGGAGATGGGCTTAGGGTTTTTATGGTGGTTAGGAATTAGGACCAGGATGAGTGTTGCTGCCTGTAAGCCAGAGCTGCATGGTATGAACTTCCCACTGGTTCACACTGAGGCTACATCTGGGCTTTCTTATTTGCTTGCCCAGATGTGAGGCAGAAAGAGAAGAGGAGGGGTGATGCTTAAAAGCAATCAGCAATCAAACATCAAAGATGGAGTCAGACTCTTTATTACATGTGACCCAAATTAGAAGACATTTCAGAAACTAGATCTTCATTTTTTTCCCCTCCAGTCACATACTCTCTCTCTCTCTTCTGAGTTTGATATCAGCAAATTAATTTTTATCATTTTCTTTTAAATTATTTCTTCGTATTGGCTTCTTTCATTTAAAATAATGCTTTTGAGAGATAGTCATGTGATTGCAAGTCATTAGTCCATTTCTTTTTATTATGTGGATATGCCACAATGTGTTTATGCACCTACCACTTGAATGGAAATTTGAGTCATTTCAGTTTGGGGTTTTTTAAAAATTAATTAATTAATTAATTAATTATTTTGGCTGCGTTGGGTCTTCGTTGCTGCGCACAGGCTTTTCTCTAGTTGAGGCGAGCAGGGGCTACTCTTTGTTGCAGTGCGTGGGCTTCTCATTGCGGTGGCTTCTCTTGTTGCAGAGCATGGGCTCTAGGCGCGTGGGCTTCAGTAGTTACGGCTCATGGGCTTCAGTAGCTGTGGCTCACGGGCTCTAGAGCACAGGCTAAGTAGTTGTGGTGCATGGGCTTAGTTGCTCCGCAGCATGTGGGATTTTCCTGGACCAGGGATCGAACCCCTGTCCCCTGCACTGGCAGGTGGATTCTTAACCACTGCACCACCAGGGAAGTCCCCAGCTTGGGGTTATTTTTGATAAAGCTTCTATAAACTTTTGCCTGCAAGCTTTTGTGTGGACACAAGTTTTCTTTTATCTTGGATAAATATCTGGGAGTAGAATTCCTGAGTCTACTATTATAAGTGCATATTTAACTTTATAAGGACTTCTCAACTTGTATTTCCATTAGCAGCATATGAGAGTGCCAGTTACTCCAGATATCACAAACATGTGGTATTGTGATTCTTTTTAAGTTCAGCATTTTTAGTGACTGTGTAGTAGCAGTGTCTCATTATGGTCATAATTTGAATATTCCTAATTTTTTTTTCTGTTAATGGTATCTTGGGTCTAATTGAACTACATCATGTATTTGAGCTTAGTAAATTTAATTGACCATATGAAGGATATATAATACATAGGGGGCAAAGCACACTGGATATGGCACCAGATGACATGGGATTTGCATCCCAGTTCTGCAATATCTTAACTGTGTTGCCTAGAGCAAAGTCAGCTTCTTTGGTTTTGTTTTGTTTATTTTTTATTTATTTATTTTCTCTTATTAGTCATCCACTTTATACACATCAGTGTATACATGTCAATCCCAATCTCCCAATTCATCATACCACCACCCCCACCTCCCACCGCTTTCCCCCTTGGTGTCCATTCATTTTTTCTCTACTTGTGTGTCTCAATTTCTGCTCTACAAACCGGTCCATCTGCACCATTTTCTAGGTTCCACGTATATGTGTTAATATACGATATTTGTTTTTCTCTTTCTGACTTCCTTCACGCTGTATGACAGTCTCTAGATCCATCCATGTCTCTACAAATGACCCAATTTCGTTCCTTTTTATGGCTGAGTAATATTCCATTGTATATATGTACCACATCTTCTTTATCCATTTGTCTGTCGATGGGCATTTAGGTTGCTTCCATGACCTGGCTATTGTAAATAGTGCTGCAATGAACATTGGGGTGCATGTGTCTTTCTGAATTACGGTTTTCTCTGGGTATATGCCCAGTAGTGGGATTGCTGGGTCATATGGTAATTCTGTTGTTAGTTCTTTAAGGAACCTCCATACTGTTCTCCATAGTAGCTGTATCAATTTACATTCCCACCAACAGTGCAAGAGGATTGCCTTTTCTCCACACCCTCTCCAGCATTTGTTGTTTGTAGATTTTCTGATGATGCCCATTCTAACTGGTGTGAGGTGATACCTCACTGTAGTTTAGATTTGCATTTCTCTAATAATTAGTGATGTTGAGCAGCTTTTCATGTGCTTCTTGGCCATCTGTATGTCTTCTTTGGAGAAATGTCTATTTAGGTCTTCTGCCCATTTTTGGATTGGGTTTTTTGTTTTTTTAATATTGAGCTGCATGAGCTGTTTATATATTTTGGAGATTAATCCTTTGTCTGATGATTCATTTGCAAATATTTTCTCCCATTCTGAGGGTTGTCTTTTCATCTTGTTTATCATTTCCTTTGCTGTGCAAAAGCTTTTAAGTTTCATTAGGTCTCATTTGTTTATTTTTGTTTTTATTTCCATTACTCTAGGAGGTGGATCAAAAAAGATCTTGCTGTAATTTATGTCAAAGAGTGTTCTCCCTATGTTTTCCTCTAAGAGTTTTATAGTGCTCGGTCTTACATTTAGGTCTCTAATCCATTTTGAGTTTATTTTTGTGTATGGTGTTAGGGAGTGTTCAGTTTCATTCTTTTACATGTAGCTGTCCAGTTTTCCCAGCACCACTTATTGAAGAGACTATCTTTTCTCCATTGTATATCCTTGCCTCCTTTGTCATAGATTAGTTGACCATAGGTGTGTGGGCTTATCTCTGGGCTTTCTATCCTGTTCCATTGATCTATACTTCTCTTTTTGTGCCAGTACCATATTGTCTTGATTACTCTAGCTTTGTAGTAGAGTCTGAAGTCAGGGAGTCTGATTCCTCCAGCTCTTTTTTTTCCTCAAGACTGCTTTGGCTATTTGGGGTCTTTTGTGTCTCCATACAAATTTTAAGATTTTTTGTTCTAGTTCTGTAAAAAATGCCATTGGTAATTTGATAGGGATTGCATTGAATCTGTAGATTGCTTTCGGTAGTATAGTCATTTTCACAATATTGATTCTTCCAATCCAAGAACATGGTATATCTCTCCATCTGTTGGTATCATCTTTTATTTCTTTCATCAGTGTCTTGTAGTTTTCTGCATACAGGTCTTTTGTCTCCCTAAGTAGGTTTATTCCTAGGTATTGTATTCTTTTTGTTGCAATGGTAAATGGGAGTGTTTCCTTCATTTCTCTTTCAGATTTTTCATCATTAGTGTATAGGAATGCAAGAGATTTCTGTGCATTAATTTTGTATCCTGCAACTTTACCAAATTCATTGTTAGCTCTAGTAGTTTTCTGGTGGCATCTTTAGGATTCTCTATGTATAGTATCATGTCATCTGCAAACAGTGACAGTTTTACTTCTTCTTTTCCAATTTGTATTCCTTTTATTTCTTTTTCTTCTCTGATTGCCGTGGCTACGACTTCCAAAACTATGTTGAATAATAGTGGTGAGAGTGGACATCCTTGTCTTGTTCCGGATCTTAGAGGAAATGCTTTCAGTTTTTCACCATTGAGAATGATGTATGCTGTGGGTTTGTCATATATGGCCTTTATTATGTTGAGGTAGGTTCCTCCATGCCCCCTTTCTGGAGAGTTTTTATCATAAATGGGTGTTGAATTTTGTCAAAAGCTTTTTCTGCATCTATTGAGATGATCATATGGTTTTTATTCTTCAATTTGTTAATATGGTGTATCACATTGATTGATTTGCATATATTGAAGAATCCTTGCATCTCTGGGATGAATCCCACTTGATCATGGTGTATGATCCTTTTAATGTGTTGTTGGATTCTGTTTGCTCGTATTTTGTTGAGGATTTTTGCATCTATATTCATCAGTGATATTGGTCTGTAATTTTCTTTTTTTGTAGTATCTTTGTCTGGTTTTGGTATCAGGGTGATGGTGACCTCATAGAATGAGTTTGGGAGTTTTCCTTTGCAAATATTTGGAAGAGTTTGAGAAGGATGGGTGTTAGCTCTTCTCTAAATGTTTGATAGAATTCACCTGTGAAGCCATCTGGTCCTGGACTTTTCTTTGTTGGAAGATTTTTTTTTTTTAATTTAATTTAATTTATTTATTTATTTAAATTATTTATTTATTTATTTATGGCTGTGTTGGGTCTTCGTTTCTGTGCGAGGGCTTTCTCTAGTTGTGGCAAGCGGGGGCCACTCTCCATCGCGGTGCGCGGGCCTCCCACCATCGCGGCCCCTCCTGCCGCGGAGCACAGGCTCCAGACGCGCAGGCCCAGCAACTGTGGCCCACGGGCCCAGCCGCTCCGCGGCATGTGGGATCCTCCCAGACCAGGGCTCGAACCCGTGTCCCCTGCATTGGCAGGCAGACTCCCAACCACTGCGCCACCGGAGAAGCCCTGTTGGAAGATTTTTAATCAGTTTCAATTTCATTCCTTGTGAGTGTTCTGTTCATATTTTCTATTTCTTCCTGTTTCAGTCTTGGAAGGTTATACCTTTCTAAGAATTTGTCCATTTCTTCCAGGTTGTCCATTTTATTGGCATAGAGTTTGTAGTAGTCTCTTAGGATGCTTTGTATTTCTGCGATGTCTGTTGTAACTTCTTCTTTTTCATTTCTAATTTTATTGATTTGGGTCCTCTCTTTCTTTTTCTTGATGAGTCTGGCTAATGGTTTATCAATTTTGTTTATCTTCTCGAAGAACCAGCTTTTAGTTTTATTGATTTTTGCTATTGTTTTCTTTGTTTCTATTTCATTTATTTCTGCTCTGATCTTTATGATTTCTCTCCTTCTGCTGACTTTGAGTTTTGTTTGTTCTTCTTTCTCTAGTTCCTTTAGGTGTACGTTTAGATTGTTTATTTGAGAGTTTTCTTGTTTCTTGAGGTAGGCTTGTATAGCTATAAACTTCCCTCTTAGAAATGCTTTTGCTGCATCTCATAGGTTTTGGATCGTTGTGTTTTCATTGTCATTTGTCTCTAGATATTTTTTGATTTCCTTTTTGATTTCTTCAGTGATCTCTTGGTTATTTAGTAACATAGTGTTTAGCCTCCATGTGTTTTTGTTTTTTACTTCTTTTCCCCTGTAATTGATTTCTTATCTTATAGCGTTGTGGTCAGAAAAGATGCTTGATATCATTTCAATTTTCTTAAATTTACTGAGGGTTGATTTGTGACCCAAGATGTGATCTATCCTGGAGAATGTTACGTGTGCACTTGAGAAGAACGTGTAATCTGCTGTGTTTGGATGGAATGTCCTATAAATATCAATTAAATCTTTCTGGTATATTGTATCATTTAAAGCTTGTGTTTCCTTGTTAATTTTCTGTTTGGATGATCTGTCCATTGGTGTAAGTGAGGTGTTAAAGTCCCCCACTATTATTGTGTTACTGTTGATTTCCTCTTTTATAGCTGTTAGCAGTTGCCTTATGTATTGAGGTGCTCCTATGTTGGGTGCATATGTATTTATAATTGTTCTATCTTCTTCTTGGATTGATCTCTTGATCATTATGTAGTGTCCTTCCTTGTCTCTTGTAACATTCTTTATTTAAAAGTCTATTTTATCTGATATGAGTATAGCTACTCCAGCTTTCTTTTGATTTCCATCTGCATGGAATATCTTTTTCCATCCCCTCACTTTCAGTCTGTATGTGTCCCTGGGTCTGAAGTGGGTCTCTTGTAGACTGCATATATATGGGTCTTGTTTTTGTATCCATTCAGGAAGCCTGTGTCTTTTGGTTGGAGCATTTAATCCATTCATGTTTAAGGTAATTATTGATATATATGTTCCTATTACCATTGCCTTAATTGTTTTGGGTTTGTTTTTGTAGGTCCTTTTCTCCTCTTGTGTTTCTCACTTAGAGAAGTTCCTTTAGCATTTGTTGTAGAGCTGGTTTGGTGGTGCTGAATTCTCTTAGCTTTTGCTTGTTTGTAAAGCTTTTGATTTCTCTGTTGAATCTGAATGAGATCCTTGCTGGGTAGAGTAATCTTGATTGTAGGTTCTTCCCTTTCATCACTTTAAGTATATTATGCCACTCCCTTCTGGCTTGTAGAGTTTCTGCTGAGAAATCAGCTGTTAACCTTATGGGAGTTTTCTTGTATGTTATTTGTCGTTTTTCCCTTTCTGCTTTCAATAATTTTTCTTTGTCTTTAATTTTTGCTAATTTGATTACTATGTGTCTCTGCGTGTTTCTCCTTGGGTTTATCCTGTATGGGACTCTCTGCACTTTCTGGACTTGGGTGGCTATTTCCTTTCCCATGTTAGGGAAGTTTTCGACTATAATCTCTTCAAATATTTTCTCTGGTCCTTTCTCTCTCTCTTCTCCTTCTGGGACTCCTATAATGCGAACGTTGTTGCATTTGATGTTGTCCCAGAGGTCTCTTAGGCCGTCTTCATTTTTTTTCATTCTTTTTTCTTTATTCTGTTCCACAGCATTGAATTCCACCATTCTGTCTTCCAGGTCACTTATCCGTTCTTCTGCCTCTGTTATTCTGCTATGGATTCCTTCTAGTGTATTTTTCATTTAAGTTATTGTATTGTTCATCTCTGTTTGTTTGTTCTTTAATTCTTCTAGATCTTTGTGAAACATTTCTTGCATCTTCTCGATCTCTGCCTCCATTCTTTTTCCGAGGTCCTGGATCATCTTCACTATCATTATTCTGAATTCTTTTTCTGGAAGATTGCCTATCTCCATTTCATTTAGTTGTTTTTCTGGGGTTTTACCTTGTTCCTTCATCTGGTACATAGCCCTCTGCCTTTTCATCTTGTCTATCTTTCTGTGAATGTGGTTTTTGTTCCACAGGCTGTAGGATTGTTGTTCTTCTTGCTTCTGCTGTCTGCCCTCTGGTGGATGAGGCTCTTCCTAATGTTTAATGACACTGTTAATCACTTCTCTTGCTTATTTACTCTTCATATATCTTCTTTGGTAAAATTTCTATTAATATCTTTGGCCTGATTTTTAAAATTCTTCTTTTTATATTTGCTTGTTTTATTTAGATTTAAATATTCTCTATATATTCTGGATAAAGATATTTGTGTTACTAATACCCTTCTCCTAATTTATCTGACTAGTAATGGCTTGAAAGGCAAAGGAAATCCAGGTCACAAAATTTTCTCCCATGTTTTCTTCCAAAATGTATATAGGTGTAGGGTTTACACTTCTATCTTAGTGACCTACATCAGGCAACAATTTCTTAGATAAGACACAAAAACATGAACCTTAAAAGAAGGGAAAAAATACAATAGACTTCTCTTTATAAATAATTTAAGGCAGACAACAGTGGAGAAATATCTTTAAAGAACTGAAAGAACAAACAAACAAACAAACATCAACCTAGAATTCCATGCCCAATAAGATAGTCTGCAATGATGAAGGTACAATAAAGATTTTTTGGGGGCATAAAGAAGCTGAAAGAATTTATTAGCAGCAGACCTACACTATAAGAAATATTAAAGGAAGTCCTTCTGACAGAAGGAAAAAATCATATAAGATGGAAATCAGATCTACATAAAATAATGACTACCACTGGAAATGGTCAAATATATGGATAAACATAAAATAGTTTTTTTATAAAAATCTCTTTATAAGATAATTGACTATTTAAAGCAAAGCAAATGTGTTATGTAGTTTATAACATGTGTAGAAGTAGAATGTATGATGACAATAGCAGAAAGTCCAGCAGAGGGAAAACAGAAGTGGATTGCATAAGATTCTTACACAACATGTGAAGAGCTATAATGTTACTTGCAGGTGGATTGTGCTAAGTTAAAGATGCATGTTGTAAATCCCAAAACAACCACTAAAAACACAAAATAAATAGCTAATAAGCCAATTAAAGAAATGAAATAAAGTCATAAAATCTATTATGTCTGAACATTGGCATACACACACAAAACTCAGAATTGGAATTTTTACATGTTCAGAAATTTTCCAAATATAAAAGTTCAATGGGTGTAGAGCAAATGTGTTAAAATAACAAAGTGAAATATCTTCTCATTAGTGTGTAGAGACTGCTGATTGACTTCAGGAATTGTGGAAATATTCAATATAAAAGTCCAATTTCTGCAAAAACTAACCCCTATTTGGAATGAAAAATGATACGATGATTAACTATGCACAGCCGATGATGACATTTTCATTTAGATTCATGAATCTTTGTGAGCCATCTTTTTCAGATACTATAGCCATTAAACCAAGAATCAAAATGAACTAAACTTAGAACCAGACTTTGGAATTTCTATATCACCAAGGGTGAAATAAATATTATTCAAAAATAATGATGCCTATTCAAACACATTGTCACTATTAAAACTTTATTATTAATGAGAATATTTACTATGTGAAAAATATTAAAATGTAAACATTGATTATTTCATCTTTATCTCATTGTTTTAATTTATAATTTTATACCATCTAATGTAATATCTATTTACAAATTTTACATTTACAATTTATTCTGTTATTTATTGTAATAATTATGTTTACATAGTGATAGATACATATATATTATAAAATACATGTGAAATATACATATTACTAATTGTAGGAGTTATGATTATGTAATATTAATTATTTGGAGAGTAAAACCAATAAGCATAATGAGGTTTCAATGAATGGGAGGTTCAGTTCTAAAAGCCCAGTCTTGTCTGTTCTGAGAGACAATGCAAATGGATGGACAAGCAAAAAGTTCCAGAAAGAGACTTGCATGGGTTGAGGTCGTTTTAGCACTTTCTAACCATGAGAAAGTGCCTTTTCATGTCTTTAATTCAGAAAGTGCCTTTAATTCACACCTTTCAGCCTCATTTTTCCCCTTTTATGAAAAGGAGCATGTATTAATACCTACCTCAGTAAGTTGTTGAAAGGATTAAATAATTTTGTAAAATAATTAACACTTGTAATTAGCATATGTAAATGAATTCAAATAGTGCATGAGACACATTAGTGTTTACAACTATGATTAGCATTACTGCTACCATTAATTATTGCTAAAATTTATACAGCATTTTTAATAAGTGCTAAGGCCTATTTTAACATATTTTATATACGTTAACTCTCTTAACCCTCATTAAAAAAAACAAGCTGGATATGCATGAGGTATTAGTCCTACTTTAGAGATGAACAAACTGGAATACACAGAATTAAATTTTATTATTATAGTGTGTGTGTTTTAAAGTAGCCTTCTATTTGGAGAATAAGTCATTTTTTTTTCATGGTAGATAAATAAGGAATTAGGTTGGTTAAGGTAAGCTTGAAAAAAAGTGTCTTTTTAAAAGATTTTTTAAAAATTTATTTATTTATTTATTTATTTTTGGCCACGTTGGGTCTTCGTTGCTGCATGCAGGCTTTCTCTAGTTGCGGCGAGTGGGGGCTATTCTTCGTTTCAGTGCATGGGCTTCTCATTGCAGTGGCTTCTCTTGTTGCAGAGCAGGGGCTTTAGGTGCGCGGGCTTCAGTAGTTGTGGCACATGGGCTCAGTAGTTGTGGCTCGCAGTCTCTAGAGTGCAGGCTCAGTAGTTGTGGCACATGGGCTTAGTTCTCCGCGGCATGTGGGATCTTCAATGACCAGGGATCGAATCCGTGTTCCCTGCATTGGCAGGTGGATTCTTAACCACTGCGCCACCAGGGAAGTCTGAAAAAAATAGTTTTGCATGGATTGTCTTAAGTTAGATTAGAATATAATGTTCTTTTTTTTTGCCCTTAACATCATATTTGACAATCAGAGTCACACTTGCTTCATAAAAACAAGTGAGCAAATTAGCTCTAAACTTTTAAATCTACTTTGAAATGGTTTGTGTAATATAGGAAATATTTGGTCTTTGATATCAAAAAATAAATCCAAAATTAAGGCCAGCTGGTGTGTGTGTGTGTCTGTGTGTGTATTAACACAACTAATTATGATATGATATGAGAAACCTTTCTTTGATCTCAATGATGGAAAAATATAATCACTCTATACATATAAGCAACATACAAATGAAGATATTCAAGACACCTTTGGGGATACTATGTGACTGATTATTTTGATTCCTATTAGCTGTTAATAATTAGTGTTTCTCTAGCCAAAGATTTATTGAAGGCATAGATCCACTGGGTCAATGGTCTATGACCTTCATTGTTAGAAACAAAGCAGCAAAAGCCTATGTTCTCTTTTCAATTAGCATTTATTGCACACCTACTTTTGTGCCTCGCACTGTGATAAATGTTGGGCAGCTAGCAATGGGAGGTATCAAAATTCTTGTCTTGAGCAATTCACAATAAGTGAGAGAGCATTGCAAGAAGATAATGACAATACACAGTTAAAGGTGTTAGAATAGCTAGAGATATGGGAATACAGTTATGGATTCAAGAAGGTCTCCATAAAGGAGACTGTATTTCAACTGCATTCTCAAGATATTTTTTTTCCTCATATGAACTAGGCATTCAACACAGCAGGAGTTAAAAGAAGTCAGATTGTGAAAGAGTAGGGCATGCATAGAAACAGCTAGTTCAGAGTAACTGGAGCTAGTTGTTGTTAAGGTGAAGATGGACAAGCTGGGGTTTGTTCATAAATGGTTTAGCTTTTATCCTATAGAATACAGGAATGCAATTAAGGTAATTTCCATAATCAGATTGTTCTTTGGGTCAAAAAGAAAGATACGTTGAAGCCTATCCTGTGCCAGGCACTACACAAGACCCTGGAGATACAGTATTGAAGAAAGTAGAAATGTTTTCTGCCCTTGGGGTGCTTACAGGGTACTGAGCAGGTGCCCAGGTACTGTGGTCCTATGTCCTGACAATAGATGTTGAGGATCACTGAGATATTTTGGAGGTAGACTCAAGAGTATTTAGCAGACAAGTAAATGTTGCAAGTGAAGGAAAGCGAGGAATGGAAGATTTCTGGTTGGGAGGTGAATCGGATAGTGACATTACTGAGACTTACAGAAGAATCCGGGGTAGGGAGGAAGATGCCAGTTCAGTCTTTGACATGGGTGTGAAACTCTTCAGTATGACTGAACACACACTGAAGCTAATTAAAAAATACTCATCGGTAAGGTGTAAGTTAAAATATCTCCTCAAAGAGAGCTTCTCTGACCAGCTTAGCCAAAGAAGATGCTCTCCCTAACCACTTTCTACTCCATTACCCCAATTTATTTTCTTAACTCTTTTCCCTATCTAGAATTATCTTATCTGCCTATTTGTTCATTTTCTGTTTTCCCGAACTAGAAGGTGAACTGCATGAGGGCAGAAAAATGGTCTGTTCTGTTTTTATTCACCACTTTATCATGGACATTAGAGAGAGCTCAGGTTAAATTGGAAATCATTGGTGTTTAAACTCCAGGTGAGTGTGAGAAGATACAAACAAATGAATCAATATGTGATTTCAGATTATTGTGCTTTTGAAACAGAAAGAAGGCCGATATGGTGGAAGTGTCGTGAATAGTGTCTTAATGGTATAGGATGAAGCTCGAAGAATAGAAAGGGACAGGTCATGAAGGGTCATAGTCAGGAGTATAGATTTTATTCTAAGTGTAACTGATGCTTCACAAACATGGTTTCATCTTCAAGGGCAAAGCTAGAGACCAGATATTCATCATGCCTAGCTAGACTTCCCAGTGGTCCCTTAAAAACTCTCCCAGTGGGAATCACTAACACCACCTTTAAATTTAATGTGACTCAAAACCCACCCACTTGGGAACACTTTTCAGCAGAATTAATTCTAATTGTCCCTTGATCTCCCACTACCTGTTTTACAAATCCGAGTTCCCTTCTTGAATGTCTACTTTCAACACTGCTTTGCTCCAGTCTGTCATATCCTCCTGATTTCCTCTTCACTCTCTGCTCTGTGATTATGGGTAAAACCTGTCATGGGTATCCTTCTCTCTTACTCCATATATGGCTTGGGTCACAAAATATAAATTAAAATATGATCCATTTCAGTTATTTTCCTTTTCTAACCTTCATAGACAGTTGAGGAATGTGCCGTATCTAGTATCTTGCTCAAGAGTCCTCTCCAAGGCATGACACTTCTACAGTTCTTCAAAGTGCTGGGAAATAGCAAAAATAGGAAGCATGAAAAGGTAAACTGAGCTCTTCAACCCAGATTGATCCCTTGACCAAAAGCCAAATGTTATTTAAAATTTGTACAGGATTTCACAATTAAAGGTAACACTTGGCTGCAATTTCCCAACAGTCAGCATTCAATTTAGCATATCTTGGCTTTTTGTTTACCCTATTTGGCTTCTTGTACAGTCTTCATATTTACTATATTTTTTAATTAAAGGAAACTTGCAGAATTTCAGTCCTGTGTATTTGGTTGTTCTTCATGGAGTTGTGCCTTTTGAGAGAAATCTTTTCATTTTAAGAGCTCCATCTGAGAAACTCCTTAATGGAGTAGCACTTCCAGTAAGATCAAGAGTCAGTAGATGCAAGCGAATTGCAGCTGAACTCAGGCTTTCTTGTGGCTGGGTTACTCTGAACCATGCATTGTTCCTATTATTCTGTAGAATCTTTGCTGGAATGTTGTTTATGTTCATTGATTTCTCAAGGCAAGTGGTGGAGCTCAGTGAAATTCCTTTCTAAAAAGATAAGTGTACAACAGGAGAACTTGGATAATTTTACACTGCTTTCTTCTCCTTTCTGACTTCCACCTCCCTCTAAGGAAGAAGGATATGGAAAATAGAAAATATGGAATGGTGGATAAAAAATGGGATAACAGAAAAGAAGGAAAGGGGAAAAGTCTAATGGAGAGAAAGATAATGGGGAAGAGAGACATGAGAGGGAGACGCTGAAGGAGGGAAGATACATAGGATATATTGTTGGTGGAGGGAGAGAGGATATAAGAAGGTAGGTTTATTCCTAGGTATTTTGTTCTTTTTGATGCGATGGTAAATGGGATCATTTCCTTAATTTCTCTTTCTGACAGTTCGTTGTTAGTGTATGGAAATGCAACAGATTTCTGTATATTAATTTTTTTTCCTGCAACTTTACTGAATTCATTGATGAGCTCTGGTAGTTTTCTGGTGGCATCTTCAGGATTTTCAATGTATAGTATCATGTCATCTGCAAACAGTGACAGTTTTACTTCTTCCTTTCCAATTTGGATTCCTTTTATTTTATTTTTTTCTTTTCTGATTTCTGTGACTAGGACTTCCAAAACTAGGTTGAAGAAAAGTGGTGAGAGTGGGCATCCTTATTTTGTTCCTGATCTTAGAGGAAATGCTTTCAGCTTTTCATCATTGAGTATAATGTTAGCTGTGGGTTTGTCATATTTGGCCTTTATTATGTTGATGTATGTTCCCTCTATGCCCACTTTCTGGAGGGTTTTTATCAGAAATGGATGTTGAACTTTATCAAAATTTTCATTTTTGTGAAGGTGGGGTAAAGAGAAGTAGGAATGAGTGAATAAAATCTTTTATTAGAACTATATAATCATTATTTAACCATTGATATATTAATTGATAAAACAAGGCAAGTTAATATTTGAGAGGGTAATATTTAAGGTAATTTAAAAATATATATTCAAAATTAATGGGGATGTTGGAAGAGAAAATGGTGTAAGGCAGGAAAAATAAGGAAAAGAAAATGAACAAATAACAACAACAAATAGCAGACAGTTTATAAACAGAAAATACAAATTAGAATGGAAGAAATAAGACCATGTATGTTAGCCAGCACAATAAACACGAATGAATTGATATCCTCTGTCATGATGTTGATTTTCACAATAGTACACATAAATACACATACACACGCACACTTTGATATTTTAAAGTAGTATGCTCAATGAAAGCTACCAAGGAAAAATTTGAAATTAAATACTCTAGCAAAGATACGTCAAACCAGTGTAATACAATGAAAGTAGCCAAGGCTAAATGCAAAGCCAAACACATCATACAGGAAGAAAAAAGGTCTTATGTGTAAAGAATTATGAAATTATATTTCTTTATGAAAAAGCAAAATGGAAACCAAGTACATAAAGTAAATACTGTAGAAGATAGACTTGATAATATGAAATAACAGAGGAAGATATTAATAAAATTTATCAGGATGAAAAAAACTGATAAGTAGACTATATATGTACATAGATAAAGAAGGTTTAGATAATAAAAGATTTGATTTGATGGATTTTTACAAAGATAATTTTCTTATATAGACTTTATATTGTTTTGCATTTACAAAATTAAATACTATTCAAAATTTCAAAAAGTTGAGACCTTATTAGCCTCCTTCGTTGCTCATAAATTTGTAAAACTGTCAAAATTAAATAAAAATTAACTAAGACACTGTTCTTAAATAATCTCTGAAGCAAAAAGGATATCATAATTGAAATTAAAACTTTACGAAAAGGAGAAAACCACACACTAAAATATATATCATATAACAACACGTTTACCTATAGGAAATTTATAATGGCATTTTTTATTATTAATAAAACAATAAAAAATACATTGAGTATTTGCCTACAAAATATAGAAAAAATTAAAAAAATTAAACAATACAAGATTAAGAACAAAAATTGAAGTAATAGAAAGCAACTAAATGGTGAGAGAGAACAATTAACAAAATCCCTTTTCCTCCAAGAATAGTAAAATAAATAAATTCCCAACAAGGTGGTCAGTTTAGGAGAAAAAGAGAGGCTAGAACAATACAAAACATTAGGAATGACATGGGAGGTATAAGCCCAAATACAAACAAATTAGAAGATTTATTTTATTTATTTATTTTTTGACTGTTAATAAAAATACCTTTATTATACAGAAAAACATAAATTATGAAGCAAAACTACCAAAGAGAAGACTGCAGTCAAATGACTGACATATTCTTGAATATTCTGGGAGTGTGTCAGGCTAATAAATATTTAACTAAGATTTTTCCTTCCCCATCCCACTCCACCCCTCATTATTCGAATATTATTTTACCTTTGATTTTAGTAACTGACCACTCACTCACTGTGAATTTGGTCCTGCCCTGGATCCTGAGACACCACTGAGTCAAATCCACTTGTAAGTTCTGGTTATTCCTCAGTCAGTCTTACAAGGATTCCCTTCCTCCACCTGACAGACATTTAAAGTTTGGGATTTCCTAGGACTCTGTTGTCAGACTTGTCCCCTCCCTGTCAGTCACCTCTCTGGTGAGGGGTGATGAGATAAACCACCAACATATGAGTATCTTGACTATGACAGTGTGTTTCATCTATCTCCAAATATTTACCTCCTTTAAGTTCTCTCTCCAGTCCAGGCCTGGCACATGCTCAAGGCAGAAAGTTGGAATCCTCCCTCTTACTTTTCATATTCTATTATTTATAAGTCCTAAAATTCTACTTCCTGAGAATCTCTTTAATCCATTCTTTGAGCTCCATTTTGCAGACCTTTGTTTTTTCCTACCTTGAAGTTTGAAAGATTCTCCTATTTTCCTAATTTCTGGGCTAGCCCCTTTCTGGGGCACTTTGGACCTTCTCTGTTTATAACACTTCAATATCTGTAGGCTAAGCACCTTGGAAGGACACAAAGGTCCCTTGTGATTGGGCTCTTGTCCACCTTTTCAGCCTCACCTCCTCCCACTCCCTCTAAGATTCTGACAGATTTGCTCTGAGAAACTATTTACAGTTCACCAAGTCACCTCTTTCTCTCAGGTGTCTGTGGCACTGTACAGATTCTTCCATCCATCTGAAGTGCCTTTGGCCTCTTTGCCTATTGCGAGACACCTATGTATCCTTCAGGTGACACTCCTGTGTTCTGTAGTCTCCATGGTCCCATTCCCATAGTGTGTTTTTGCAGACTTTTTTTTTTTTATGGCAGGCATCACGTATTTCAGTGGTTCTAGTAACCTGAATGTTTTATTATTGGAGTTTGAACTCTTTGAGCATGGAAATCTTTTATTTTAAATTATTAAGTTTAACACCATGAATATGACAGGTAAAAATGGATAATTTCCTAGCAAAAAAGAAATTTTCATATTTCGAGATGGCAGGATGAGCTTTATGCGACCCCCTTATCCCACCCCCACCATAAATGGCTTCACATGGTAGAGAATATTAGATGAAAACCAACTAAACCAAACCTAACAAGAAGAGCAGAAGTAACACATCAACAACAAAAAAGTGGAAAAGAAATACAGTAAATCCAAAAAGCCACTGAAAACATAAAAGGTTATTTTTGGTAGAAAGTAAACAAATACCTGTACACATAAAACTGTTACTCTTATATTAAAAAAGAAAAAAAAAAAGGCAAGAAAGAAACCACCAGCAAAAGCAGGCACAAAAGAAGATTGCTAAAATGGTGAAGGTGTTTCTAGACTCTCTCCAAGCCTGATAATGGACAATTCTGGGAATAGAAGGGGCTCCAGTGTCCCTACAGAGACAGTATAATTAGCAACACCCAGCTACACCAGCTTTTTGATATCCATGCAATCCATCTGTCCTGTGCAGCATATGCAAAGTCACAAATCAGCCTCACTAGGGGCAGGAGCAGTGAGTTTGGGCACTGATGTCAACATGGTGGGACTATCCCAGAAATCAACAGGAAGATGTGGTACATCCCAGCTCTCCCCTAGGAACACTACATAGACTCACAAGTGCCCCCTATCAATCCAAGTAACTCTCAAATACAAAAATACATTCAGAAATAATACAATCACCAACTAGTTAAGAAAAATCTGTACCATGTTAGACAGAAACCACATTAAACCAATGCAAAACCTCCTATCCGGTAGAGAAAATAAAAGGATATGTGGGGTTATTTTTCTTTTTGAATAAGGAATTTAAAAGGTTGGTGGGAGGAGGGTGATATATGGATTAATGCTAGCAAGGTTCTGTTTGACAAATATAACTTTAAGTACATGTGTTAACACCTAAGGGGAAACACTTGAAAAATGGAAATAGAATTAATAACTTGCAGATCATTAGAGGAAGGGAAACAACAAAAAGTCCTTGGAGAAAATGTAATAAAGATGTACACAAAAATCCAAAAAGTGGGAGGAAGGAATAATTAGCACTCAGAATAAATATAAATTGCTGAAAGGATGGAGAATGCCCAAATATGTGAATAATCATTACCAAGATGAGTGAATAAAATTCATGTAGTAGAAACAGATTTTTAAATGCCAACAAAATAAAGCAAGCAGGATCAAGGAGAATTCAAGATGATAAGATTTAAAAGCATAAAAAATATTTTTTCATTCTGATAAAAGGAAGAATCCACCATGAAATTATTATATTCAATAATATTTATGTACCCAGCAAAATTGCTTGAAATATATAAAAGAAATATGATTAGCCATGGAGGACAAATTGACAAAGCTACAAACCTAGTGAGAGAGTTTATTACACCTCTCTCTAAAATGACAGAACAGATAAGTAGATCAAAATAAGTGTAAGTATATTGAATAATAAAATGTTTGAACAAACAGAATTCGAATTCAATAGAAATTGCACATTGTTTTGTGAATTTGAAGAATAAAAGAAATTTATTTGAGCAAATAACTATGTTACTTTGAATTTCACAAAACTGTGCTTTTTAAAAAACACAAATGAAACATTCACAAATATTGATTATGAATTAGGACCCAAAGGAAATCTCAACAAGTTACAAGAAGCTGATATAATGCAATCTATATCCATTAAACCAAACAAACACAATACAATTAAGAATTAACAACAAAATAGAAGCGAATGATTGCACTCACTGAAAAGTAAAACATATGCATACATAAAACCCACAGTTATAGAGAACAATTGAGTTAGAGAAAATGTAAAGTTAGAAATTACTATTCAAAACTTAGAGCAAAGGCAACACCTAGATATTTTTTAAAAAAACAGTAAACATTGAATAATGTATAACCTTAAAATAAAATATTAGAAAAATAAGAAATTTTGGAAACAAATAAACTGAACTTTTAATTTAAAAACTAGACTAGGCCAATCCAGTGATTAAAAATAGAAGCAGAAATAGTAAATTAATAAACAGTGAAAATGATATAAAAAGGTAAAACATAGAATGAACCAAAAGCCCAGGGAAGTTTTAATTATATTAATACATAATATTTATGAAATTTATATCAATGTGTTTGAATTAGGAAATCAATGTGTGTTATTTCTTAGTGTCCTGACATTCAGGGAAGTGACTTGTTACCTAATCCTTGGCAGAAGTTGACTCCTTTATAGTAGATAATCCCAACCATCTGAAAAATCCTACCTTCAGAGAAGACCAGAGAAAGTGAGGAGCGCCATTCACCTGCTGAAAATGCCAAACAATCAGACGCAAGGCAAGACTAGATGGGGAGCGTTGGGCAGGGTGATAAATTGCCTTTCATACAGCCCGAAATAGTCTGTGCCCATTTACAACTTGAAGAGCCCTCAGCAGGTACAGGGAGCTCTGCCAGGAAGCAGATACTCTAAAACAGCGACCTTGAATCTTGGCTGGCTGATAATGGACCACAAAGAATTGACACAATCCAACTGCTTGCTGGAAGATACATGGTTTCCTTCAGCAGACAGTGAAAGATGAAATAGATTGGTTTAAAAAAAACAAAACACCAAAGAGCATTGGGCTTATTGATTTTTATAAACAAAACCTTTTGGGTGCCCTACGAGTAGAAAGATGCTATGAAAATCTGTCTTCTTGGAATAAAAATAGAGACATAAATTAAAGATGCTTTACTTCTGAAATACATGCTAAAGTAGAAGTAGAGTTAACTACTACTGGACCTTTTCCTTTCTTTTTTATTTTTTTAATCAAAAAGAAGTTTGCTTAGCTTTTTCTTTCTAAAGAAGTAGAGAGCAATGCAGTAAAGCCTCTTCAGATCTTTGATCTACACAGAGATTAAAAGCTGGATTGAAGCTAGATCCTTCACAGGGGTTCCACCCTCACCCAGCCTCACTCTTAACCAGAAAAACTCGTATTCATTATATAAGTTGTAACTTAAATGGACATTTTTTGTAGTTTTCTGGGTATTTAAAATATTCTCCACTTCTGAGTTCATAAACTTTTTGTTCATTTCTCCTTTATATCATTTCCTAGATTCTATTCTATGTCTGTTTACCAACCCACCACCCCCCAAACCCCAACTCAAGGAAGCAAAGCAAAGTCACAGTGTGCTTCCAAAGGTGAAAAAGCAAATCTTATTTTTGTTTCTAGGACCAGGGAGGAAGAGAACAAAGAAAGGAGGGAGGGGGGTCATGAAGCTAAATTTTAGTGAGTGATTACACTACAAAAGGTATTAGCTAGATTATTTCACCTTTTATTGCATTTAATTCACTCACCAACCTTGATATATTGACACTGATAATATCAGATTGTATGTATATGAAGTCTACAAAATTTAAGGACTTTGTCAAAGGTCACAAACCTGGTTAATGTTATACCCTTCATCTAATTCCAAAGTGCATGCTCTCTTTGCTACTATACAATAATGTCAAATTTAAAAGCAAAATAAGTTGCCTGCAATATTGTCATTCCCTACAAGAGATGAGCCTCTAAAATGTACAGTGAACCTTTCAATTGCCAGTAACCATGAGAAAAATCAGAGCAGGTGTTATGGTACCTTTTGATAATGGTGTTCATTTAAGTAAAGTAAAACAGGCTTGATTTTGAAACACAGCTGAGAAAATATAGGGAAAGATTTCCTGGGGGTGAATGAAGTTGTCAAGGAAGTCACACAGTTCAACTGTCGGTCACTCGATAGTAGTTGGAGTATGAATCCATTTAAGGCATTTTTAGATCAGATTTGCTATCCAAAGTTATAGGAACCTCACTCTCTCTGGCAGGATATCAATTAATTTGCCAACTCGACAGCCTCCAAATAATGATAAAGCTTTATGCACATGTAATTTTGTATGTCTATAATAAGATTTGGACTATTCAGTTTTAATTATATATTTGGTTTCTACCTGTTATTAAATATATATACATATTATATATGTACATAGCTGTACATGTATGTATTTATATACATAGATATACACACACACATATAGAGAGAGAGATCATTTTGTTTCAAACAACATTAAGTGATTGTAACTAGTTTAAGTATGAATGGAAACTTTTGGAATTATATTCTGTTGTCTCATGGAATGCAAAAAAGTAGTGAATCAAACATCATGTAGGTAAGCTACTGCTTATCTAACCCAGAGTCTTTGATATCAGGAGTTCACCAAATTTCTGTCCAACTGTTAATATAAATATGATTCAGCTCACAATCCAATCAGCTCATCATGGATGTGGTGCCCAGTTCTTAACCAATCAGAACTGCCTGATGGTGCCAAGTAATATAATATAGACATGGCTGATGGGGATGGGAGAGATTCCCCACTGTTTCAGGAACAGTTACCAGAGAAGAGGGACTCATAAACCTGGATGATATATCCCTTTATCAAACTTTTGATGAAAGCATTCTTCAAACTTTATTTTTACGTTCTGAGTACAATATATTACACATTCAAAGTTAAGCCTGATTAAGCATTCAGTAAGGATTTTGACCAAACTAGAATTTTCATTCCACTTAATTGGGCCCACCTGGTTTAAGAATTGTCATAATAATGACATGGTATATGAAGAATACAAAATGATGTATTCAGAATGACTAAGCCCATAATCTATAGTAACAACTGCCCATTTTGCATTTCCCAAAGATGGCTACACCAATTTATATTCCGTTCCACACACTCCTCTTAAAGTGCAATATTGATGATACCCTTGCATTAGCTGCTTTAGTCTATCTTCCTTTCCATTGAACCTGGGTAGAACTTTCTGACTAGCACAAGTGATAAAATTGTAGACAGATGTGACATTGCATGACAATCAAGGACAGGTTGTAAAAGGCAAAAGTTTCTGTCTGGCCCCCTCTCTCTCTTGGGATGCTTGTTCTGTGGGAAGCCAGTCACCATGCCATGAGAAAACTCAGACTAGCCCATGTTGAGAGACTACATGGAGAGAAGTTGAGGCCCCAGCTGACAGCCAAAATCCTATGCCAGACTTAAGAGTGAGCAAACCTATGGTATATCCCAGCTTGCCAGCCTTGAGTTGCCCAGCTGAGAGAGTGGAGGTGGGATTTGTTTAGCCCTGCACAGATTGCAGATTCATGCCCCGATTAAATGTTATTGTTCTAAGTCTCTAAGTTTGGGGTTGGTTTGTTATGCAGCACTAGCTAACTGGTACACATATTGGGACCTGGATGTTGTATGCTGCCATAAACAAAACCTAAAACTCTGATAGTAGCTTTGTGACTAAGTGATTAGATGGTATTTGGAAGAACCTACAAGAAGCATAATGGCCCTTTTAGAGGCTACTGGTGAAGACTTAAAAGAAAGAAAATACTCTTGAAAACTGAAGGAAAGGGGATCCTTTAACTAGTTTCAGGAAGTTTAGCAACACTGTTATATGTTATCATGTGGAAAGTAAAAAATGTACCTAATGAACTGTATGGTCTCACTAGAGAGATTTCCAGGCAAAGGATTAAAGGTGTTTTCTGGTTTCTTTTATCTGCCTATAATAAAATGCAAAAGAGAGAGGCAAGCTGAAGAAATAACTATTAAATATAAAGGGACCAGGGCTTACTGGGTTTAAAAATACAGCTCTCTCTCATTCTCAGTTTCCTAGCTCCAAAATTAAAAAAAGAAAAAAAAAAGCTTCAGAGCAATGATAAAATCCAGGGTGGGACTAAATTATGCCGTATAAAGTCCTCAGAAGGATATAAGGTAGTGTCTTAGAGAGTCAATCAGAATAGGCATGACTTAAAGAATCTTTCCATTAAACAAAAGACCCTATAAGGGCCATACCACACAGCTGACTTAAAAAGTCTAAAGTAGGAAAAACAACAACAAGAACAACTGTTCTTGAACAGGTTTGTGGATGTGGCTCTTTGTCTATTAGAGAGGATCACAGATTGATTCATAACAGATTCACAAAGTGTAAAAAGAATTCTATTACTTTGGACTGAAAGAGATAAAGATAATACAGAATGAAAATAGACCTTTGGATATTCAAATTACCTCTGTCAGAATGTACTCTGGGTAAACTACACAGCTACAAACACCTGTCACTTCTCATGGAAAAAAAGGATGATTTAGAGGGCAAAAGCAGTGGGTCAGAGGGTGGAAAAGAGAATCATGGAGAATCATGGCAGTAGGACAGGGTTCTAATTTGGCAACTGATATCATTGTCCAACTGGATTTCAGAATTGGAGCAGTTACTACTGTGTGCCTCTCTTTTTCTCTTCTTTGAACAGGAAGCTCCAGAGCAGTTAACGGATACCTGCTCTACCACTGTATGTTGGGTGTGTAAAGGGCGTATAACTTGCCTTTTTAGCTCACAGATCTTCAGATCTAAAAAAATTTAACTTGAAGAGCTGTCCTTGAGAAATTTCACCTGAGGAGCCTCATTGGCAACTATACAGTATCTGGATGCTATGAACCTGAATTTGAAACGATGTCTTACTGAGATGAGGCTTGAGGGTCTTGGGGGAGAGAAATGAGAGTATTTTGGATATGAGAGAGGTGGAATCATGGAAGCCAGAGAATGAACTGTGGTAGATGATATTTTTCGAAGATGGAAGCACTAATATTTATCTGATCCCACATATTTTTCTTACAGTGTGGCGCTGACACTCCTCCATCAGGAGCTGAGTTTCACAACCGCCTTAATTAACTTTTTGGCCAACCTAAGAGAATGCAGTATAAGTAATACTATGACTTCCCAGGCTAGGTCACAAACAGCAATGTGACTCTGACTTGGTCTTCTCTTTTTCTCTGTTCTTGCTCTCTCTCTCCCTGTCTCTGAATCTCTCTCTCTCTAGATTTCTCCCCCTCTCTGAATATCTTTCTCTCTCTTTGAATCTCCTTCTCCCTCTGAATTTCTCTTTCTCTCTGGGACACTCACTCTCTGGGCAAGGCAGACACTGTTCTGTGAGAAAGTCCAAACTAGCCTCTGTTGACAGACCACGTGGAGAGGAAACTGAGCTGAAGCCTTCACCAAACCAGACATATAAAGATGTTTACAGCCCTTAGCCTTGGAGCTACTTCAAGGTGGTGCTCGTAGGAGCCAAACTTTCCCAAGCTCTACTCCAATTGTAGATTTATGGGCAAAATAAGTGTTATTCTTGTAAGGGGTATTTGTTGTGAAGCACTAAATAACTGAAACAAAAGCTATGTATGTTGGGATGTTTACATTCCAAACCTTTGAAATCAATATGCCCCAATTTTTCCAAATGTGGTGAAAAACACCATATATGACACTTCATATATGCCAAAACGTAGTGGTTCTAATCTCCCATCTGCTCAAGCAGAGCCTTATTCTTCTTCAAACCCACATCTTGGTCTTCTGTATTCTATGCTTAAAAAGAAGACACGTGTTCATGTACACACACACGTATGCACACACATGCAACAGTTCTCCCGTCTGTACAATTCACATCACCTCCATCCAAAACACAACAAATCCTTTCACTCAGGAAATTTACTCTCCAGAGATGCATCTCACTTGTATCTACCTATAGGTACAATCCTCAGGTACCAGCTTCATCTTCACTGCAAAACAGGTGTTAACTCCTAATCAGAGTAACTAATGAAAAATACTCTTTCATCTGGACTCATCTTCTTCTATATAATGGAGATGTCCTTTGGGGCCATGTGTTGGAATTTTTTTCACTGAACTGCTCAGCTTTGCTTCAAGGTTTTTTTTTTTTTTTTTTGGGGAGTGTAAAGTTCTTTATTTGCTTATGTTAAACACTATTTTTGAATTGAAAATTCATGTCTTACATCTAAGAAATCAAAGATTTTTATAAGCGACATCATTCTCCAAATTTAACAAATCCTTAAAGTCCAATAAATAATGAAATTAAATTAGAAAATTTTTCATGTTTCTAGGTAAATAAACAGTCCTGATCAGCATATAATGAGTATCACACCTCTATCAAGAAAATAAACCTTTATGACTTGTTGCTTTATATTTTTTCACCTTTTTTTCAAGTCTTTATCCTTCAGTTCTTAATCTTTGCTCAAACTTCAGCCTTTTTGTTTTCTAGCCATGCCCACAATACTTGGCTCTCCTACCACATGCAGTGTAACTTGCTGGTGTCTTGCTCATCTGTTAATGGCTGGATGAAACAGCAACTCTGTCTCCTTAAACTGAGAGCATTATCTCTGTGTGGTCTCTGGCATCATCAGCATTCTGCTGAAGCTTTGGAATAAAAGTAGTGCTTTACAGTAACATTAGTAGAGAGAGGCTGATATGAAAACACATCCCCATTGTGCAGAACATTGGGGTCTTTTGCATTCTACCATTGAATGACTCTCCAAAAGCCACAGCTCAAGGGCTTCACTGGTTAATTGTTTTATACCCAATGTCATGGTAGGTTTCATGTGCAAGTATCTTTGTCATATCAAAGTATTCATTATATTTTTTACCTTTTTTCAGTTAAAATTAATGTATATCATAGTTCCTATATGGTTTTTGAAAACATAATTTTAACAGTTGTATGTAACGGTCAATTTAGTGAATCAACTGTGACTTACTCAACCATTCCACTATTACAGAAACACTACATTGCCTTCCTATCTTCCACTACTATGAGTACTACCTACATGGGAATCTGTTTAATATAATAATTTTTTCCCCAAATAGTGGACAATTTATTTAATCCTGTCAAGAACTAAAAAACTATGCTTCCTAACACAATATTGTCATTTTTATTCCTTGATGTTTTCTCATTTTCACTGTCACCTTCATTATACAAGAGAAAACAAACATTTTCCTTACTCTTCCTAGGATCAGATATTTACCTTATTCATTCATATTTTGCCACTTTCATAAATGAAAAAAGAACTGGTTGCCTTAATGAGCATTTCTTTGATTATTGGCAAAGATGAACTTTTTTTCATGTCTTTGCTTATAATATTTACTAGTTTCTGTTTCTCTTATGAATTGTCTGTTTTTTTGTGCTCATTACCTTTGCTAAAAGTCCTAGAACCTGTTCCCTATAAGGTCAGGGTTTGAAGCCAGGATTGCCAGACCCTGGGCAAGTCGTAGCATTTCTTTTTCATCTACAAACCTCAGAGATACAAGGCATCTTTTTTTTTTTTTGAAGGGTTTAAATTTCTTTTTTTTTTCTTTAACATCTTTATTGGAGTATAGTTGCTTTACAATGGTGTGTTTCTGCTTTATAACAAAGTGAATCAGCTATACATACACATATATCCCCATATCTCCTCCCTCTTGCGTCTCCCTCCCACCCTCCCTATGCCACCCCTCTAGGTGGTCACAAAGCACCAAGCTGATCTCCCTGTGCTATGCAGCTGCTTCCCACTAGTTACCTATTTTACATTTGGTAGTGTATATATTTCCATGCCACTCTCTCACTTCGTTCCAGCTTACCCTTCTCCTTCCCTGTGTCCTCAAGTCCATTCTCTACATCTGCGTCTTTATTCCTGTCCTGCCCCTAGGTTTTTCAGAACCATTTTGTTTTTTTTTAGATTCCATATATATGTGTTAGCATACGGTATTTGTTTTTCTCTTTCTGACTTACTTCACTCTGTATGACAGACTTTAGGTCCATCCACCTCACTACAAATAACTCAATTTCGTTTCTTTTTATGGCTGAGTAATCTTAATAGACATAAGAACTAAAACTGGAAATTAGTGGAAATTCAAGAAATGATTCTTGATAACAATATTATTATTTTTGTTGCTGTTGTTACATAAGTGATCTGATTATCCAGAGAGTATTAAAAGAACATTGATGGCAGGAATTGTCTTCATTTGATTCTTAATATTTATGGAATCACTTTTATTATTTTTACACTGTTATCATCTTGAATATTGGTTCTTAGTATACACCACTTATTAGAAAGAATTTTATATTTTAACAAGGCTTTTTGGTTTCTATTGAGATGAATTTTATTTTGCTTTTTTATTTTTGATTTGGCCAATTGATTTGATGTTTTGTTATAGTAAAGTTCTTAATATTTGTGTTTAAAAGAGTAATCCTTATTTGGTCGTGTTTTAGTGAGCCACTAACTTCCATTAAGAAAGAATTGAGAGGAGGTAGAGAAGATGGCGGAAGAGTAAGACGCGGAGATCACCTTCCTTCCCACAGATACATTAGAAATACATCTACGCGTGGAACTGCTCCTACAGAACACCCACTGAATGCTGGCAGAAAACGTCAGACCTCCCAAAAGGTAAGAAACTCCCCACGTACTTGGGTAGGGCAAAAGAAAAAAGAAATCACAGAGACAAAAGAATAGGGACGGGACCTGCACCAGTGGGAGGGAGCCGTGAAGGAGGAAAGGTTTCCACACACTAGGAAGCCCCTTCGCGGGTGGAGACTGCGGGTGGCAGAGGGGGGAAGCATCGGAGCCACGGAGGAGAGCACAGCCACAGGGGTGCGGAGGGCAAAGCGGAGAGACTCCCGCACAGAGGATTGGTGCCAACCAGCACTCACCAGCCCGAGAGGCTTGTCTGCTCACCTGCCCGGGCGGGCGGGCAGGGGCTGGGAGCTGAGGCTCAGGCTTCGTTCGGTCAGATTGCAGGGAGAGGACTGGGGTTGGCGGCGTGAACACAGCCTGAAGGGGTTAGCGCACCACAGCTGGCTGGGAGGGAGTCCGGGAAAAAGTCTGCAGCTGCCGAAGAGGCAAGAGACTTTTTCTTGCCTCTTTGTTTCGCGGCGCGCAAGGAGAGAGGATTCAGAGTGCCGCCTAAACAAATTCCAGAGACGGGCGCGAGCCACGGCGATCAGCGCGGGCCCCAGAGATGGGCATGGGACACTAAGGCTGCTGCTGCCGCCACCAAAAAGCCTGTGTGCGAGCACAGGTCACTCTCCACACCGCCCCTCCCGGAACCTGGTGCAGCCCGCCATGGCCAGGCTCCCGTGATCCGGGGACAACTTCCCCGGGAGAACGCACGGCGCGCCTCAGGCTGCTGCAACGTTACGCTGGCCTCTGCCGCCGCAGGCTCGCCCCGCATCCGTACCCCTCCCTCCCCCCGGCCTGAGTGAGCCAGAGCCCCCGAATCAGCTGCTCCTTTAACCCCGTCCTGTCTGGGCGGGGAACAGACGCCCTCAGGCGACCTACACGCAGAGGCGGGTCCAAATCCAAAGCTGAACCCCGGAAGCTGTGCGAACAAAGAAGAGAACGGGAAATCTCTCCCAGCAGCCTCAGAAGCAGCGTATTAAAACTCCACAAACAACTTGATGTGCCTGCATCTGTTGAATGCCTGAATAGACAACGAATCATCCCAAATTCAGGAGGTGGACTTTGGGAGCAGGATATATTGATTTTTCCCCTTTTCCTTTTTTTGTGAGTGTATGTGTATATGCTTCTGGGTGAGATTTTGTCTGTATAGCTTTGCTTTATAATAGCTTTATTTTACTTCACTATATTTTATCCTTTTTCTTTCTTTCTATTTTTTCTCCCTTTTACTCTGAGCCGTGTGGATGAAAGGCTCTTGGTGCTCCAGCCAGGCATCAGGGCTGTGCCTCTGAGGTGGGAGAGCCAACTTCAGGACACTGGTCCACAAGAGACCTTCCAGCTCCGTGTAATAACAAACGGCGAAAATCTCTCAGAGATGTCCATCTCAACATCAAGACCCAGCTTCACTCAACGACCAGCAAGCTACAGTGCTGGACACCCTATGCCAAACAACTAACAAGACAGGAACACAGCCCCATCCATTAGCAGAGAGGCTGCCTAAAATCATAATAAGGCCACAGACACCCCAAAATACACCACCAGACGTGGACCTGCCCACCAGAAAGACAAGATCCAGCCTCATCCACCAGAACACAGGCACTAGTCCCCTCCACCAGGAAGCCTACACAACCCACTGAACCAACCTTAGCCACTGGGGACAAATACCAAAAACAACGGGAACTACGAACCTGCAGCCTGTGAAAAGGAGACCCCAAACACAGTAAGATAAGCAAAATGAGATGACAGAAAAACACACAGCATATAAAGGAGCAGGGTCAAAACACACAAGACCTAACAAATGAAGAGGAAATAGGTAGTCTACCTGAAGAAGAATTCAGAATAATGATAGTAAGGATGATCCAAAATCTTGGAAATAGAACAGACAAAATGCAAGAGACATTTAACAAGGATGTAGAAGAACTAAAGAGGAACCAAGCAACGATGAAAAACACAATAAATGAAATTAAAAATATTCTAGATGGGATCAATAGTAGAATAACTGAGGCAGAAGAACGGCTAAGTGACCTGGAAGATAAAATGGTGGAAATAACTACTGCAGAGCAGGATAAAGAAAAAAGAATGAAAAGAACTGAGGACAGTCTCAGAGACCTCTGGGACAACATTAAACACACCAACATTCGAATTATAGGGGTCCCAGAAGAAGAAGAGAAAAAGAAAGGGACTGAGAAAATATTTGAAGAGATTATAGTTGAAAACTTCCCTAATATGGGAAAGGAAATAGTTAATCAAGTCCTGGAAGCACAGAGAGTCCCATACAGGATAAACCCAAGGAGAAACACGCCAAGACACATATTAATCAAACTGTCAAAAATTAAATATAAAGAAAACATTAAAAGCAGCAAGGGAAAAACAACAAATAACACACAAGGGAATCCCCATAAGGTTAACAGCTGATCTTTCAGCAGAAACTCTGCAAGCCAGAAGGGAGTGGCAGGATATACTTAAAGTGATGAAGGAGAAAAACCTACAACCAAGATCAATCTACCCAGCAAGGATCTCATTCAGATTTGATGGAGAAATTAAAACCTTTACAGACAAGCAAAAGCTGAGAGTTCAGCACCACCAAACCAGCTTTACAACAAATGCTAAAGGAACTTCTCTAGGCAAGAAACACAAGAGAAGGAAAACACCTACAATAACAAACCCAAAACATTTAAGAAAATGGGAATAGGAACATACATATCGATAATTACCTCAAATGTAAATGGATTAAATGCTCCCACCAAAAGACACAGACTGGCTGAAAATGGATGCAAAAACAAGACCCATATATATGCTGTCTACAAGAGACCCACTTCAGACCTAGAGACACGTACAGACTGAAAGTGAGGGGATGGAAAAAGATATTCCATGCAAATGGAAATCAAAAGAAAGCTGCAGTAGCAATTCTCATATCAGACAAAATAGACTTTAAAATAAAGACTATTACAAGAGACAAAGAAGGACACTATATAGTGATCAAGGGATCGATCCAAGAGGAAGGTATAACAATTGTAAATATTTATGCACCCAACATAGGAGCACCTCAATACATAAGGAAAATACTAACAGCCATAAAAAGGGAAATCGACAGCAACACAATCATAGTAGGGGACTTTAACACCCCACTTTCACCAATGGACAGATCATCCAAAATGAAAATAAATAAGGAAACACAAGCTTTAAATGATACATTAAACAATATGGACTTAATTGATATTTATAGGACATTCCACCCAAAAACAACAGAATACACATTTTTCTCAAGTGCTCATGGAACATTCTCCAGGATAGATCATATCTTGGGTCACAAATCAAGCCTTGGTAAATTTAAGAAAATTGAAATCGTATCAAGTATCTTTTCCGACCACAACGCTATGAGACTAGATATCAATTACAGGAAAAGATCTGTAAAAAATACAAACACATGGAAGCTACACAATACACTACTTAATAACGAAGTGATCACTGAAGAAATCAAAGGGGAAATCAAAAAATACCTAGAAACAAATGACAATGGAAATACGACGGCCCAAAACCTATGGGACGCAGCAAAAGCAGTGCTAAGAGGGAAGGTTATAGCAATACAAGCCTACCTCAAGAAACAGGAAACATCATGAATAAACAACCTAACCTTGCACCTGAAGCAATTCGAGAAAGAAGAACAAAAAAACCCCAAAGCAAGCAGAAGGAAAGAAATCATAAAGATCAGATCAGAAATAAATGAAAAAGAAATGAAGGAAACAATAGCAAAAATCAATGAAACTAAAAGCTGGTTCTTTGAGAAGATAAACGAAATTGATAAACCATTAGCCAGACTCATCAAGAGAAAAAGGGAGAAGACTCAAATCAATAGAATTAGAAATGAAAAAGGAGAAGTAACCACTGACACTGCAGAAATACAAACGATCATGAGAGATTACTACAAGCAACTCTATGCCAATAAAATGGACAACCTGGAAGAAATGGACAGATTCTTAGAAATGCACAACCTGCCGAGACTGAACCAGGAAGAAATAGAAAATATGAACAGACCAATCACAAGCACTGAAATTGAGACTGTGATTAAAAACCTTCCAACAAACAAAAGCCCAGGACCAGATGGCTTCACAGGTGAATTCTATCAAACATTTAGAGAAGAGCTAACACCTATCCTTGTCAAACTCTTCCAAAATATTGCAGAGGGAGGAACACTCCCCAACTCATTCTACGAGGCCACCATCATCCTGATACCAAAACCAGACAAAGATGTCACAAAGAAAGAAAACTACAGGCCAATATCACTGATGAACATAGATGCAAAAATCCTCAACAAAATACTAGCAAACAGAATCCAACAGCACATTAAAAGGATCATACACCATGATCAAGTGGGGTTAATCCCTGGAATGCAAGGATTCTTCAATATATGCAAATCAATCAACGTGATACACCATATTAACAAATTGAAGGAGAAAAACCATATGATCCTCTCAATAGATGCAGAGAAAGCTTTCGACAAAATTCGATACTCATTTATGATAAAAGCCCTGCAGAAAGTAGGCATAGAGGGAACTTTCCTCAACATAATAAGGGCCATATATGACAAACCCACAGCCAACATTGTCCTCAATGGTGAAAAACTGAAACCATTTCCACTAAGATCAGGAACAAGACAAGGTTACCCACTCTCAGCACTATTATTCAACATAGTTTTGGAAGTGTTAGCCACAGCAATCAGAGAAGAAAAAGAAATAAAAGGAATCCAAATCGGAAAAGAAGAAGTAAAGCTGTCACTGTTTGCAGATGACATGATACTATACATAGAGAATCCTAAAGATGCTACCAGAAAACTACTAGAGCTAATCAAAGAATTTGGTAAAGTAGCAGGATACAAAATTAATGCACAGAAATCTCTTGTATTTCTATACACTAATGACGAAAAACCTGAAAGTGAAATTAAGAAAACACTCCCATTTACCATTGCAACAAAAAGCATAAAATATCTAGGAATAAACCTACCTAAGGAGACAAAAGACCTGTATGCAGAAAATTATAAGACACTGATGAAAGAAATTAAAGATGATACAAATAGATGGAGAGATATTCCATGTTCTTGGATTGGAAGAATCAACATTGTGAAAATGACTCTACTACCCAAAGCAATCTACAGATTCAATGCAATCCCTATCAAACTACCACTGGCATTTTTCACAGAACTAGAACAAAAAATTTCACAATTTGTATGGAAACACAAAAGACCCCGAATAGCCAAAGCAATCTTGAGAACGAAAAATGGAGCTGGAGGAATCAGGCTCCCTGACTTCAGACTATACTACAAAGCTACAGTAATCAAGACAGTATGGTACTGGCACAAAAACAGAAATATAGGATCAATGGAACAGGATAGAAAGCCCAGAGATAAACCCACGCACATATGGTCACCTTATCTTTGATAAAGGAGGCAAGAATATACAGTGGAGAAAAGACCGCCTCTTCAATAAGTGGTGCTGGGAAAATTGGACAGGTACATGTAAAAGTATGAAATTAGAACACTCCCTGACACCATACACAAAAATAAACTCAAAATGGATTAAAGACCTAAGTGTAAGGCCAGACACTATCAAACTCTTAGAGGAAAACATAGGCAGAACACTCTATGACATAAATCACAGCAAGATTCTTTTTGACCCAGCTCCTAGAGAAATGGAAATAAAAACAAAAATAAACAAATGGGACCTAAAGAAACTTAAAAGCTTTTGCACAGCAAAGGAAACCATAGACAAGACCAAAAGACAACCCTCAGAATGGGAGAAAATATTTGCAAATGAAGCAACTGACAAAGGATTAATCTCCAAGATTTACAAGCAGCTCATGCAGCTCAATAACAAAAAAAGGAACAACACAATCCAAAAATGGGCAGAAGACCTAAATAGACATTTCTCCAAAGAAGATATACAGATTGCCAACAGACACATGAAAGAATGCTCAACATCATTAATCATTAGAGAAATGCAAATCAAAACTACAATGAGATATCATCTCACACCTGTCAGAATGGCCATCATCAAAAAATCTAGAAAGAATAAATGCTGGAGAGGGTGTGGAGGAAAGGGAACACTCTTGCACTGTTGGTGGGAATGTAAATTGATACAGCCACTATGGAGAACAGTATGGAGGTTCCTTAAAAAACTAAAAATAGAACTACCATATGACCCAGCAATCCCACTACTGGGCATATACCCTGAGAAAACCATAGTTCAAAAAGACTCATGTACCAAAATGTTCATTGTAGCTCTATCTACAATAGCCAGGACATGGAAGCAACCTAAGTGTCCATCATCAGATGAATGGATAAAGAAGATGTGGCACATATATAGAATGGAATATTACTCAGCCATAAAAAGAAATGAAATGGAGGTATTTGTAATGAGGTGGATGGAGTTTGAGTCTGTCATACAGGGTGAAGTAAGTCAGAAAGAGAAAAACAAATACAGTATGCTAACACATATATATGGAATCTAAGGGAAAAAAAAAAAAGGCCATGAAGAACCTAGTGGCAAGACGGGAATAAAGACAGAGACCTACTAGAGAATGGACTTGAGGATATGGGGAGGGGGAGGGGTGAGATGTGACAGGGTGAGAGAGTGTCATGGACATATATACACTACCAAATGTAAAATAGATAGCTAGTGGGAAGCAGCCGCATAGCACAGGGAGATCAGCTCGGTGCTTTGTGACCACCTAGATGGGTGGGGTGGGGAGGGTGGGAGGGAGGGATATGCAAGAGGGAAGAGGTATGGGAACATATGTATATGTATAACTGATTCACTTTGTTATAAAGCAGAAACTAACACACCATTGTAAAGCAATTATACTTCAATAAAGATGTTTAAAAAAAAAAAAAGAATTGAGGATTTCCAAAACTATATTCATTGATTTATAGTTTTCTGTTTTTATTATCCTGGTATTTTTTGATATCAGGGTCATATTTCCCTTATAAATTTTTGCTTCATTTCTTCTGGGTTTTAGATCATTTTCTTTGTGTAGAAATTTTCTGCTGCTGAATATTTATAAAAACTAACTTTAATAATCAGCAAGACCTGAGGCTTCACTTGGGTCACTTTTTAACAAATTTATGAGCTACTTTTCATGTAATGTATTTATTCAGTTTTTCTACTTCATTTTGTAATGACTTTTGTAATTTGAAGTTTTAATATTCTATGCGAAATATCTGCTACATAAAATTTCAGATAAATCAATATGGTATTTGTTGTATGTTATTATAAGTTAAACATCTCTTCTGAATTACTGTTACATCTCCTTTCCTCTTTCTCTCTTTATTTGTACATGTTTTTTCCTTTTTTATTTGTTTTGTTGGATGTTTATTTTTCAAAACAGAATATTATTGTCTTCTAATCCATTTTAACCTTTTTGTAGTCATTATTTTAAAAAACTTATTTTTTGTTCTAAATTCCCAATGCATAACATTATTCTTATTTAGTTATCATTATTATTAAAATTTTATATCTGTAAACTCACCTGTTTTTGCACCTTTGCTACAACATGTAACTCTTAAATATGGTGCTTTTATAAATTTCATTTATTTAAGCTGTATTTATTTCAAACTCTGTGCTAGGCCATTACTAAGCATTCATGATATAATTATGACTATGATATTTTTCTTACCACTTGGAGCTTACATGAGTGAAAAAGAAATTGGTAAATAAGGATTTATAAAACATCATGGTAAGTATTAAAATAGTATCCACAGGGTCCCATGGAAACACAGAAAAAAGGAAGCGTATGTGAGAAGTATCATAAAATGTTATACAAATATTAAATATTACATTTATTTTTCTTTTTTGCCTGTGTCATCTTTAAGGCTTTATCCAAAATGCTTGACTCTACTCTTGTGTATTCCTCTATATATCTAATCTGACCATCTAGGCAGCTGCAGGCTTAGAAATCTCCTTTCATGCATAGACTGGACACCATGAGCTATAAACCAGCTTGAAATAGCAGCATTCCAGTTTGGCCCTTATGGTATATTCTGTTTATTACAACACAGTATTTTCCAAATTGGCTTCCAAAAATGATAGGTATTCTATGAAAAAAGTTGGGAAATCTCTAAGTCAGAGAATTGTGTTTTCTATTAGATTTTAGAGATTTTAATGTGCTTTGAAATCTCTGAGTAAGAAATAAAATATACACAATTTTTCATATTAATTTTATCATGGGTTTCTTTGATCTGGGACCTTCTTGAGAGAACAGTGTTTCTTGCAACAGAATTTGGGAACAGCTATTTTATACTACCATGGCTCTACTGGGTGTGTGAATCTGCCAGCCTCAGAGAAGGAGACTTAGAAAGGCCACTGTATTTATCTACATGTACTAGGAAATGTTAATTGTAGGATAAATCACAAGTAAAACAAAAGGTACACACATATACAATAAAATATACAATACAGTATGTAAATATATATACTATTTAATATACAAATCCTGCTGTGCCTTATAGTATTATAAAACAAAATTGTTTTAATGAGACTTAACCTATGTGTGAAATGTTTCATAGAGAATAACTATTAGACAAGTTAGGGGAAAAAAATACCCTTTTGTGAGACAGTCAGCAAAATGGCATGAACAATGTAAAAAACGATTGCAAGACTAACTTATTTTTAAATTGGTAGGACTTATGATTCGCATTTGCAGGAACCAAACTATGTCCAGCTGGGCCAAAGGAGTAACAAATTGAATCTACCCCTACTTGGATGACACCAAAGGGGGACTTACAGTGAGGAGACAATTTCTATACTCTTAGGACATGGAAACCACTAGGATTGACTGAAGGTTGGTGATAATTCAAAACAGGACAGCTATATAGGCTTTTCCAAAGTAGAATCTTATTTAACTCCATATCACTTTTTCTTTAATTTTTTTGAAATAATTTCAGACATAGAGAAGTGTTGCAAAGCTAGTTTCTGTATACCCTGCACAGTTTCTCCTCATGTTAACATCTTACATAACCGTGGTACAATGATCAAAACTAAGAAATTAATGTCAGAAAAGTACTAAGAACTAAACTATAGACTTTATTTACATTTCCTCAGTTTTTCCACTTTTTAAAAAATTCTAGGATCCACCCTTGCATTGTACATTGCATTTAGTTGTCATGTACCCTTAATCTAAGTGGTGATGCGTCAATTATTCCTTGTCTTGGTGACCCTGACACTTCTGAAGTGTACTGGTCAGGTGTTTTATAAAACATTCCCTGATCTATATTTGTATATGTTCCCGTGATTGGACTGAGGTTATACATTTTTGGAAAGAACACCTGAGAGGTGATGGCCCTTTTATACTGTATCATAATCAGGAGCATGTGATATCAGTATGACAGGTGATGTTAACCTTGATCACTTGGTTAAAGATGTGTCTGCCAGGTTTCTGTTCTGTAAAGTTATTATTTCCCTTTCCTTACTTTATTTGTTAGATCTACTAAATCCAACCCACGCCTAAGAAGTGAGGAATTATGCCTCACCACCTGGGAGAAATATCAAGGAATTTGTGAACAGATATTAAAATCATCATAGTAGTTAACAAATATTTCAAGAGAGATACTTCGAAGACATGCAAATATCCTATTTCTCTTTAATATTTCTTCTACTAAATTTGGCATTTATCAGTGGATTTTGTTTGAGTAATTATTACTGTGGCATTCTAGTGATGACTTTCCATTTCTGTTATTCTTCTGTGTTTATTAGCTGGGATTCTTCTGTAAGGACAAGTTGCCGTTTATATACCTCATTTATTTATTTATTCAGTTATGCATTTATATATTTATTCTTTGGGTTATAACCCAGTAGTATTATTTTCACTTTGTTGCTCAAATGATTCCCACATTGGTCACCGGGAGCTCTTATGGATTGGTTCCTGTGACTTTCTGACATGCCCCCGTGCGTTTATATTTCTTCTTTTTTAAGCATTTCCTTAATTCTGGCGCCAAAATACTCCAAGCTTATCTTATATTCATCTTGTCCCAGCCCTAGAATGGTCCATTTCTCCAAGGAGGCCACAATGGTACTTGGAGATCAAGATATTCTTATTTCTGTTTCTATATATTCGTACATACATTAAAAAATGTAAGTTCAGGGGCTTCCCTGGTGGCACAGTGGTTGAGAATCTGCCTGCCAATGCAGGGGACACGGGTTCGAGCCCTGGTCTGGGAAGATCCCACATGCCGTGGAGCAGCTGGGCCCACGAGCCACAATTACTGTGCCTGCGCGTCTGGAGCCTGTGCTCTGCAACAAGAGAGGCCACGATAGTGAGAGGCCCGTGCACAGAAATGAAGAGTGGCCCCCGCTTGCCACAACTAGAGAAAGCCCTTGCACAGAAACGAAGACCTAACACAGCCAAAAAATAAAAATAAAAATAAATAAATAAAAAATAAAAAAGGGCTCTATTAAAAAAAAAAAGTAAGTTCATACTGATATATTTATTTGACTCCAATCCAACATCACAGGTTCATTCTAGCATTACCTCTTTGCTTATTTGTTATATCTTTCTCTGACAGTGAAAAACCTGGCTTTCACTGTATAAATACATATGATTTTGTCCAAGCATAGTGTATATGTAAAGTAGTTTAGAATAACTAACCTGTACTCCTGTGAGAAATACATTTACCAATCAGACTACAAACACAATAGTGTTTATGTACGGTTCTTTTTGTCCTTAGCCTTATGATATGATATCTGCTTGAAATCACTGTTTCACAAAGATAATTAGGTAAGTTCTTTTCTTTCCCATACCTTAGTGTGGTTATGTTTTATATTTGTAATGCAGTTAGATTCATTTGTCAGTTTAGATTACATTTTGAATTGCTGGGACTTACTGATTTTTCTGCCTACTTGTACTATCAATTGAGAGAGAAGTGTTGAAGCTTCTGATTCTAATCATGGCTCTATCTCTCATTTTACTTCTACCAGTTTTTCCTCATTTATTATGAAGCTCTTTGTTAAATGCATTATTTTCGGATTAATATATCTTTTCAGATAAACTATTTTATCATTAATTAATGTCCATCTTGTTCCTGAAAATATTCTTTGTTTGAAATGTGCTTTCTGTGAAATTAATATAGCTACTTCAGTTTATTTTGGTTAGTGTTTGCATGATATATTTTTTCATCCTCTTACTTTTAACATCTATTTTTTTATTTAATGTGATTTCTTGTAGATAGCAATAGTCAGGTCTTGGTTTGTGTTCAGTATGACAATCTCAGTCTTCTAAATAATTTTTTTATAACACTTCCTTTCAATGTGATTATAGATAGTATTGGATTTATACCTACCACCTTATTAGCTCTTTTCTATTTCTTCCATATGTTTTTTATTTATTTTTCTTCTTTTTCTAACTTCTGTTGGGTTATTTGAGAATTTTATTTCCTTTAGTGACTTATTATTTATACCACTTTAAATATTTTAGGGGTGGCCCAAGAGTTTACAATATATATTTTTAAATAATCTGCGTCTACCTTCAAATAACAGTAAGTGTAAGGATCATGCAAGAGTATATTCCCAATCTCTCATCCTTTGTGATAGTGTCATCATATATTTTACTTTTAAACTTGTTATAAACACACAATACGTTTATATTAAATTTACCTTAGGACATCAATTATCTTCTATAGGAATTAAAAATAAGTAAAAATTATGACTTTTACTTCACCACGATATATTCTATTTCCAGTGATCCTCATTTCTAGATCCAAATTTTCAAATGATATCATATTCTTTTTGCCTCAGGAATTTCTGTTGATATTTCTTGTTGAGTAGATCTGTTAGCAGTGTATTATCTCAGAGTGAGTTTGTTTGTGAGAGAATATATTTATTCCTGTTCCTCTTTAAAAAAAAATTTTTTTTAGTTACCATACAGCAAAACTGACCTTTTCTTGGTGTATGTTTCAATGTATAGATTCACATAACCGGGACTCCCTTGGTGGTGCAGTGGAGAGGACACGGGTTCGATCTGCCAATGCAGGGGACACGGGTTCGATCCCTGGTCCGGGAAGATCCCACATGCAGCGAAGCAACTAAGCCTGTGTGCCACAACTGCTGAGTCTGTGCTCTAGAGCCCGCGAGCCACAACTAATGAGCCTGCGCACCGCAACTACTGAGACCGTGTGCTGCAACTACTGAAGCCCGAGTGCCTAGAGCCCATGCTCCACAACCAGAGAAGCCACCACAACGAGAAGCCTGCATGCTGCAACGAAGAGTAACCTCCTCTCGCTGCAACTAGAGAAAGCCCGCGCAGCAATGAAGACTCAACACGGCCAAAAAGAAAAAAGAAAAAGAAAAAGATTCACATAACCACGGACACAATAAAGAAACAGAATAGTTTTGCCCCTAAACAGTCCCTCATCCCTTTGTGGTGATTCCTTGGGTTTAGACTGTTGGCTGTTTTCCAGAAGTTATTATTTCTCAATGTCTGCTTCCTTCTTGGCTTTGTATCTTCCCTTTACTCTGTGCTCTGGAAGGAGTTTGTCTCCTGCAGTTTCACAGTTAGTTAGCACTCCACTGTTATTTCCATTCTATAGTTATTAGCCTGTTGGAGGGCAGCACGTGTGTGTGAGTGTGGGTGGTACCTGATGTTTTGACTAAGCATCAATCTTAGGTAGACATTATATCCCTTCCTAGCCATCTGGCACCTCCTCTATAGCTTTTGGGCTGTGCCTAGCACATATTCCTGCCCTGCACACAGAGTTAGATTCTTTTTGGTTTTTCATTTTATTTTTTTCTGTCTGCTTTACCCAACTGTAATGGATGCCCAACAGTACTTATAGGTAGAACTTCGTGATCTACTCTCACTGCAAATAAGGCTTTTAATCTCTAGAGGCAATAGGGGAGATGCAAAACCTAGAACTTAAATAACTGAATTTTAAGAACTCATTTTAGGGCTTATCAGCCAACTGGTCACAATTAAAAGAGGATTAGTGAATGAAACATAAATCTGAAAAATATTCATACTGAAGAATGGAGAGGTAAAAGCAAGGAAAATACAGAAAAATAAAGGCATATGAAGTATGGTGAAAAGATATAACATATGTGTAATTCAACTCCCAGGAAGAGAGGAGAAAAAAGAAAATGTGGAAGATCAATATTTTAACAGATAATGGCTCAGAGTTTTCTATGAACTGGAAAGTAATACAAAGCTACATATTCAAGAAGCTGAATATTAAACAGGAGAAGCATTTGAAAATCATACACAGACGCATAATAGTACAACTACAATCCAAAGACAAAGAGAAATATCTTAAAAGAAGCCTTGAGCCAGGGGTAGATAGATATATTAATTAAAAGTGGCAATAATAAGGCTAGTAGGTGATTTATCACCATAAATAATGGAAAAGGAAAGACAACTGTATTATATATTCAAAGTGTTGAAAGAAAATAAAATCTGTAAATTTAGAATTCTATACGCAAAACAGCCTTCAGATATGAAACAAAAAATAAATATATTTTCAAACAAACGCACAAAACCTAGAGACTTTACCACCAGCAGGCCCACACTAAATCTAATATTAAAGCATATATTTCAGGAAGAAGGAAAAAATAATCCCATATAGAAGCTCAAGAGAGCATAAAGGAATAAAAGCAATGGAAAGGGTAAAACTGTAGATAAAAGATAAATTAATGCTAAGTATATTAAAACAATAATAATGTATTATGGGGGTTAAAACTATAGAATTCAAATAATTAAAAGAAGACCATGTATGGTAGGAGGT